>NC_056733.1:1609813629-1610078629 GCF_019279795.1 Protopterus annectens | reverse complement strand
CAAAATTCTGTTCCAGGACTCCATGAAGAAGGCCTGGAAGACAGATGGCCTTTTTTCTGTAGACAAGAATGTTCTTACATGACTTTCCACTAAAATTCAGGGTACTTCTGAAGATTCATAAGGAATCCCCAAGATCATCTTTTACCAGTTTTCTCCAATAAATTCCAACCCCCTCTTGCCTATTGTCTGTATCCCAAATTACAATCATCCCTATCGGCTAAATCTCCCTTTTCCATTCCCGTGTCAGCTTAGTTGTTAGAATATTATCTGCTACTTCATGAATATAATATTAATATATAATTAATATATATATATATATATATATATATATATATATATATATATATATATATATTAACATAACATTTTTTTACTTCTCCAAATCTTTTTGGTTTCTATTACCATGACGGGAATGAACCCCATTCCTAAGTCAAAGTATGATTAAAATTCATGAAATTAGTATTGTTTCAATCTTTGATGTCAGCCAGAAGTGCTCTTCGTAGCACTCACAATGTGCCCAGTAATGACTCCTCCTGTAATCTGTATGGAGTTGCATGTATTGGTAACATATCCAAATACGATTGTAGATTTTTTTTTTTTTTTTTATAAGCCCCATCACTCCTGCTACTATTGGAACTGTCTGGGTATCTTTCTTCCACATTGCTCTTGTTTCTGCCTGCAAATCCTGACATTTTATGACTTTGTGTCTCTTTGTACGCAAGACGCTGTAGTCACTGGGTGTGGAGATTTCAATGATCAATGCTGCTTTGGTCTTCTTTTCATGGACCACTATATCCGGTTTTCTAGCATCTAGCTTTTGAACTGTTGGTAATGGGTGATCCCATATGCTGTAGATTTCATCATTTTCTAAGCTTCGTGGCTCATGTTTCCAGTGTTTTTCAGCCACTTCAGTACCATTATATTTGCACAATCCACAGTGCAATAGTCTTGCCAGATTATTATGTCTTTCAGTATACAGCCCTTCTGCCATCAGTGTATCACAACCAGCAATGAGGTGTGCGACTGTTTCCAATTCTGTTTTACAAAACCTACATTTGTCTGTTTCTCCCACATGTTCAATAGACTTTGTAAACCACAGTGTATGTAGCCCACAATCTTGGGCCACCACTATTAACCTTTCATCTCTTGGTTTGAATTTGCCTCTCATTCTTGAGTTTGATCCTGATTAACGTGAGGTTCTTCCAGAAATTTTCTATACTTGCAACTATAATTATGCATTTTTCACATTTCTTGCCTTCTCATCTGGTCCTTCACATTATATTATTTATTTTGTTTTTTTTTGGCACTTTCAGTTGCTGCCTGATTTTTATCTTCTTTTGGTTTGATTTCCATTCCTGCTTAACACCAATATGCTTCTATTAGTCTAAGCAGGGAAGTCGTCTTAGATTTATTCTCCTCATTTTTCAGAACTTTCACTACTTTGGGTCTTGTGAGGTCAGCAGATATGTGTGCAGTTATCCCACGACTACAGATCTATACATGTAATAAATTTCAAGGAGGCCCCACACCTCCTTCGGATCTGTGTGCACTGATTTTTTATAAATCATTTGTTGAGCATGAAGCGTCCTCCTTGTTTTCCTTTCTAATCTATCCAACGTGTTTTGGGGCTAGTCAATCACTCCAAAAGTGTAATTTAGGACAGGAAGAGCAAATTGGTTTATAGCTTGAATTTTGTTCCTAGATGTCAACTCTGTTTTCAGGATTGATTTAAGTTTTCTAAACTATTCCTTACTAAGTTTTATTCGCATCTGTTTGTGTTTTATTGTTGATCCTTCATCAGCTCCCAAATATTTATACATTCCCTCTTGCTCAAGTTCTTTTGTATCACATTCTTGTCCCAAAGGTAAAGGTTAAAGGGAGTGTGGACGCCTCTTCAACAGAAAGAGCACATCAATGTAAAAGAATGAGAGCTCTTCTGCTGGTGCTTCAGGCTTTTCATCCTCTCTTTTCTTGAGGACCTCTCAAGGTATTTACAGACAATACCACAGTGATGTGGTATGTAAACAACAGGCGGGACAAGATCTTTTCTTCTTTGCTTGTTGGGAACTCCTGGTGTGGGATCTTGCTGTCCAATATCAAGTTACTCTTCAGGCAGTTTACATTCCCTCAGGTCAAAACATTGTGGGAGGCACTGAGCAGGTAGTTACTTCAGTCTCACAAATGGATACTTCACAGGGATGTGTTTCTGGACATTGTCCACCAATGGGGTACTCCTCAAATCAATCTATTTGCCCCCCCCGAACAGAAAAGTTCTTCTAGTTTGTGCCAGACTCCCAGGTCCTCTGGTGTGAAAGGTGGACACCCTGTCTTTTTCTTGGAAGGAGATGTTTATTTATGCTTTCCCTCCCCTTCCCCTCATTCCAAAAGTCCTGTTCAAAATTCAGCAGGATGCTCCCAAAATCTTGTCGGTGACTCCCTTTTTGCTGAGACAGCATTGGTTCCCCCCTCATCTGCATTTACCCAAGGGAAATCATCACAAGTTAACTCACAGGGTGGACCTACTCACACATGGCAAAGGTTCTCTCATCCATCCCCACCTGTCTACTCTTCAACTGACACTGTGTGTGATAGCATGTTGATTCCACATAGACAGCTTTTTTTCTGAGGACATGCCTAGGGTCCTGGAGGAGGCCATGAAGCCCAATACTAGAAAATCCTATTTATCCAAATAGAAGAGGTTTTCTATGTGGTGTCCTTCTCAAAACCTGGATCCACTTTCAGTGGATATTCCTTTCGTACTCTCTTATCTGAGTGAATTGTTCAATGCTGGGTTGGCTTATTCTTCTGTTAAGGTCCATTTATCAACTATGTCTGCTTCTCTGCATTTATCTCCTCTTTTAGCTTCTAGATTTGATGCCAAACAATTCCTAAAAGGTGTCCTTCATATTAAACCTCCCAGGAAGCCTGTTCCTCCTTCCTGGGAGTTTAATTTTGTTTTGGAAAAGTTGGCCCAGGCTCCTTTTGAGCCTGCAGCTTCAGTTTCCTTGCAACATTGCTGTTGAAGGACTATATTTTTGTTAGCCTTTACTTCTGCCAGACAGGTATCTGAGCTTCAAGCTCTTATGGATTGTCTTCCCTTTTTGGTGTTTCATAAGGATAGGGTGTCCTTGCATAGCAATCCTTCTTTTAAGCCCAAAGTAGTGAATGAGTTGTCCCTTAATCAGTCTATTCATTTGCCCACTTTTTTCTTTCTCCACAGTCTTCTAATCTGAAGGTGCTGTACATGGTTGATGTGCACAGACAACTCAGATTTTATTTGGATGAGACTGACTATTAGGAAATCTGATCAGCTCTTTGTTTCCTTTCATCCTAGGTCCCTAGGATTATCTGTATCCAAGCAAACTATTTATTCTTGGATCTCAAACGCCATTTCTTTTTATTTCTTTCATGGTAAGATCCTTCATTATTCTGTTAAGGGTCATTCTACTAGGGCTGTATCCTCCTCTGGTGCTTTTTTCAAGGATTTGGATACCAACTCCATTCTTGAGGCAGCTACCTGGACTTTTGTGCATACATTTACCAAACACTACAAGTTGGATTGGAATATCCAGAGCTAGAACTGGTTTTGCTAGAGCCATCCTTCGTGACTTCCTAGAGGACTTTGCAAGTCCTTCCTCTTCCCAAGTTTCTTGTTGAGCTTTAGCATTCTCCCTAATGTTATGAATATTGCAACTGTAAAATGGAAGGACATAGTAAAGCCGTGTAAAATCTTACCATAATGGTAGATGTCCTTCTCTTCACTTTTGCAGTATTTATGCTCTCTCTCCTCCTCCTGGTCCATTTGCCTTCTGGATATACTGGTTACCTTTTCTTTTCCTTGGCCTGGCATTCTTACTGGGGTTCTCACTTCTGAGGATGGTACATCTGGATGTCACCTTTATGCCCTACTGTACACAAGGAGCATATGTATGCTGTACCTTAGAGCAACCTAAAGGCTTTAGTATATTGGCTGGAAGTTGGGCTGCCCTTGGCAGGGGATCCCTAATGTCATGAATACTGCAACAGTGAAGAGAAGGACATCTGTCGATATGGTAAGATGTTACACAACTGTACTATCCTTTCAACAGAATAAGTTGCTATAGGATTACCTGATTTGAAGGGATATTTTAAAGCTACAGAGTTGTGCCTCATTTATGTAACACAAGTAGAAGGTTTTAATTTTTAATTCATAGTGGAAAGTGATGATGATGAAGCCAGGGGATGGAGTTCACAAAATAAAGATAGGGTGGAACTTTGGATGTACATCCTAAAGGAAGATAAACATACAGGGTATTATTTTCATTAAGTAGCAGAAAGTATTCTAAGAACTAAGCCAATACATGAATGGAGAAAGAAGATTTTGCCAATAGGGAGGACTGCAAGTAAGGGTACAGAAAATAAACTAGAAGGACTGGAATTAACTGGAGAAAACTGGCAGAAGAACTAAAGTATTGGGAGCAGATAACCAGAGAGGAAATGATAATAGAGTTAGATGATGCCAAGAAGATGTTTAGACCTTGGGCCAGAGACGACCTTCCCTACAGAGAGTTGATATCAAAGTATAGGCAAATGGAAAGGGAAAGCAGAATCTTAAGTGAAAAATCTGTGCTGGTAGAGTTTTTAGCTGAGTCTAGAACAGAAGCTGTTGTTGAAAAAGGAGTAATTAGTAGGGCATATAAAATATTGCACAATAACTATAAAAAGCAATCAGAATAGGTTAGAAATGATTGGAAGGAGAGCCTGGAAAAACATTTTACAAGGGAACAATGGGAGGACATATGTGTATGGCTTCCAAGTATGAAATAAAGTTCAGAAGATTTAGAATTTTTGCTTGGAAGTGTTTGGATGGGTATTTTTATACCCCAAGCAGACTTCAAAGAATTTTTCCTCAGGTAGGTAACAAATGTTGGAGATGTGATGGGGAAGAAAGAGGTAACTGTGGGCATATGATGTCCTTACATTCACCACTGCTCTAATGTTTGCTGGATTGTTTTGGTTGTGGAGAAATAATAGATTTTGGACTGCTGGACCGCTACTGGTCTGGAAGGCAAGGAAAAGATCACCCCTAAAGAGTCTGTAGGACACTGATTATAGGGACAAGGCCTCCAGCCTTTCTCTCTTAAAACACCTTTATTAAATTATCACTCAAGACATGGGTAAACATACTTTTTTACTTTACATAAATTATATGTCACATATGGTTTCCTTCTTTAGTATTATCATCAGTCCAACATTAAATTGTTCAGATCCTGCCTTCTCTTAAACTCACTCCTCCTTTTGAACATTTTTCTGCATGTGCTGTTGCTACAATTTCCATTTATTTCTATGTAATTTGCCCCTTCCCTTTTCTAAAGACCTCTCTTCCAGTTCTTTTCTCTCTTTTACAACATTCAGTACTTCAAATGCAGTTGGCTTAGACTTCGATTTCCATTTTCTAATAATTGCTTCTTTTTGCAGCCAGCAGAATTAAACTTAACAAGGCATATGGCTAGGATATTTAGATTCCATGTCCTACCTCAAAAGAATAATTTCCTTAGTTACAGCCATTTGCTCACCCAATATTTCTGACAGAATACTCTGGATGGAGTTTTTAAAATCTAACAACTCATTACACTCCTAGAAAGTACAGTTGTGTTAAATCTTACCATAACAGTAGATGTCCTTGCCTTCACTGTTGCAGTATTCATTACAAATGTGATTCCCTGCCGTGAAGCCCACTGTCCGGCCAGTTTACTAAAGTCTACCATTGCTTTAAGATACAGTGAACGTCCCCTACACACTCCTTGCATAGCATAGGTCATAAAGGTGATGTTCAGGCATATCATCCTTAGAACTTCTTTGCCGCCAGTCCAAACGCTGTTTTTAACTGTCTGTCTTACCTCTGTCTATTTTTCTGCTTATTGGCTTTCCGGTGATTACTCTTGTTTGCTGAAGTCCTCACCATTGCAGATAAAGTACCCTGTTGGGTGGTTTTGTTTGTTTGCTTTTTTGATTGATTTGTGCTGTTTGGGGTTAATGTCATCCAGGAAGGATAAATGCCAGTGTGGGAGACTGATTCCCCATAAAGACTGCCATGATAAGAGTCTTTTTTTGCCTAGGTGCTGCTCACGACCATACGTCTTGTTCAATTTGTCAGGCATTTGTCCCTAAAACTCTTTGTAGTAGGCTTTCTTCCCTTTCATTGTATCTTGGGAACCAGTGTCTTAAAGTTTCTTGCTAACGACATTATGGATGGAACTTCCTGCCCCGAGGGTTAGCTGTCAAGAAAGAAGAAAGTGCATAAGGTAAGACCGGAATCTTCCACTGTCCAGCCTCTGCCGGGAGTTTCTCCCAAGGTTATTATGAACCCAGAGGCTCGCCCAGTTGTTCTGTCAGATTCCTCTACTGCATCTGGGTTGGAGGCCAATGAGGATCTGGCGGGCAGCACATCCGACGAGGCTATGCAGGCGTACTTTACTCAGGGGTTGTTTAGTGCTTTACTGTCGTTAAGGCCTCCTCAAGGGGTTTCAGTTCCTGCTCCTCCTTGGTCCTCTTCTTTCCCTAAAAAACTCAAAAGTATTGAAGTCTTCTGAGGAAGAGGTGGATTCTGATAATGAATCCCTTGCTTATTCTACCCGGATTCCCTCTCCTTTATACTATGGGTCTGAGGAGGAGGACTGTCATACTCTAGATAATCCTTATGAGGACATTTCCTTTGGGGACACAATCTCTAAGATGATGGAATTTTTTTAAGTGGGATTGTGCACAGGTTTTGGATATCCATAAGAGGTACTATGAGTTACTGCAGATGGAGTCTCCTAAACCTGAGACCATTCCTCCTGTCTTGCCTGCTTTATTATTATGTTTTTTTCCAATGCCTCTAAAGTGCCGGATTCTCTGCCCCTAATCCCAAGAAGTCTAATAGGTTTTATAGGGTGCCTGAGGATTGTTCCTTTTGGTTTAAATGTCCTGCTGCTGACCCCTCTGTGGTGTCTGTAGCCTCTGATAAGCCATCTCAATTGCTTCCTTCATCCAAGTTACTGTCTTCTGACAAGGACAGTAGAACCATGTATAGGCTGGGTAAGAAAGTTTATATTTAAGCTATCCTAGCTTTTAGGGCTATTAATTATCAGACCCATATCTTTAGGTATGTTTTGGCTATTCTTTCTCAGTCTTGTCAGCTTCTTTCTAATCTTCCAGACTCGGACTAAATCTTCTGCTCTTTCCTTGCTTGGGACTTCCTCTCAGGTGGTTTGTCATTTTATCAAATGAAGTTATGATGCACCAGATGCCTCTTCTAGGGCTGCTGCTTTTGGTTCCGTTCTGTGGAGATATTCTTGGCTTAGGCTTCAACCTTTGCCTGATGATATTAAGTCTAAGCTGATGGATGCTCCTTTGGATAATAAACTTTTGTTTGGTGAGGCGGCTGCTGGTTTATTTAAGTCTCTTCAGGACAAGGGAAAGGCTTTACAGGAGCTTAAGCATATCTTTGTTTCTCCTGTACCTAAATTTCAGTGAAACTACCCTTCTAAGCCAACCTTTGTTTGTAGGCAATCTTGCCCTCCTAAAGGTAAAAAGGATAGTAAAAAGGACTCCTTTTGCTAAGGCCACTCAGACTGCAGGGAATCTTAAATGTTCCTTTCTTGACAAACCAGGTGCTGCCTGACTGTCCAATAATACAACAATAGAACAAACCCGTAATAAGCAAAAAACAACGGCCAGGAAATCCAACAGGTTCTTTTATTCAACCAACTGAATACTCTGACGTCTCAGCTAAAAAAGCCTTCAAGGAGTAAAACAGTACACTGAATGATAGCAACAATTTATATAAAATGCTCACCAATAATTCAGTTAAGCAAGACAATTACGTATTCAAATAAGCACCCTCCAATTAAAATCTTCATTTAACCCCTTAGGATATACTGTGTTAAATTTAAGAATATATATGGCTTCCTTAAATAAAAGTTGATGCTTAATCAGCTCAGTATCAAAAAGAGAAACCTTAATTTTTTCTAAAATAGTGGCCTTTAAAACTTCACTACAGCTATTATGGAATTCATGGAAGTGTCTAGCTGTAGGACTCTCTTCTTTATTATTTTTGATGTCCCTTATATGTTCCATAAGCCTCACTTTAAATTGTCTGTTTGTCTGTCCAATGTAAAATAAATTACAAGGACCCTTGTACCCTTCTAAGCCAACCTTTGTTTGTAGGCAATCTTGCCCTCCTAAAGGTAAAAAGGATAGTAAAAGGACTCCTTCTGCTAAGGCCACTCAGACTGCAGGGAATCTTAAATGTTCCTTTCTTGACAAACCAGGTGCTGTCTGACTGTCCAATAATACAACAATAGAACAAACCCGTAATAAGCAAAAAACAACGGCCAGGAAATCCAACAGGTTCTTTTATTCAACCAACTGAATACTCTGACGTCTCAGCTAAAAAAGCCTTCAAGGAGTAAAACAGTACACTGAATGATAGCAACAATTTATATAAAATGCTCACCAATAATTCAATTAAGCAAGACAATTACGTATTCAAATAAGCACCCTCCAATTAAAATCTTCATTTAACCCCTTAGGATATACTGTGTTAAATTTAAGAATATATATGGCTTCCTTAAATAAAAGTTGACGCTTAATCAGCTCAGTATCATAAAGAGAAACCTTAATTTTTTCTAAAATAGTGGCCTTTAAAACTTCACTACAGCTATTATGGAATTCATGGAAGTGTCTAGCTGTAGGACTCTCTTCTTTATTATTTTTGATGTCCCTTATATGTTCCATAAGCCTCACTTTAAATTGTCTGTTTGTCTGTCCAATGTAAAATAAATTACAAGGACGCTTTAAAGCACAAACTACACCTACGGTATCACAGAACAATTGTTCTTTACTATTAAACATTATACCATTAATTCTAAAAAAACTATTAACTACATATTTACATACCTTACGTTTACCACAGACAAAAGTGCTTGTTAGAACTTTTGGACTATCTACATTCATTACTGGCATATAGAATTTACTTCTCACTAAAAAATATTTTAAATTTTTACCCTTCCTATAGGATATCCCAAGAGTGTTATCTAAGCAAGTATATACATTTTTTTGTGCAGTAAAATAGGCCCAGTAATATCTAAGCAATTCAATAACTTTAAAGCTAAATACGTTAAATGTAGTAACAAAATAAATTTTATCTTTTAATACTCTAGTGCTATACATTACCCTTTTATATTTATCATGCACTTTTGTCTGTGGTAAATGTAAGGTATGTAAATATGTAGTTAATAGTTTTTTTAGAATTAATGATATAATGTTTAATAGTAAAGAACAATTGTTCTGTGATACCGTAGGTGTAGTTTGTGCTTTAAAGTGTCCTTGTAATTTATTTTACATTGGACAGACAAAGAGACAATTTAAAGTGAGGCTTATGGAACATATAAGGGACATCAAAAATAATAAAGAAGAGAGTCCTACAGCTAGACACTTCCATGAATTCCATAATAGATGTAGTGAAGTTTTAAAGGCCACTATTTTAGAAAAAATTAAGGCTTCTCTTTTTGATACTGAGCTGATTAAGCGTCAACTTTTATTTAAGGAAGCCATATATATTCTTAAATTTAACACAGTATATCCTAAGGGGTTAAATGAAGATTTTAATTGTAGGGTGCTTATTTGAATATGTAATTGTCTTGCTTAATTGAATTATTGGTGAGCATTTTATATAAATTGTTGCTATCATTTAGTCTACTGTTTTACTCCTTGAAGGCTTTTTTAGCCGAGATGTCAGAGTATTCAGTTGGTTGAATAAAAGAACTTCTTGGATTTCCTGGCCATTGTTTTTTGCTGTCTGACTATCCACCTGTTCCCAGCCACATTCCTCTTTTGCTTCGCCTTTCTCTTTCCCTTCCTGTTTGTATCCAAATCATCCAGGATTCTTGGGTTCTGTCAGTCGTTCAGCAGGGGTACCTTATGGTCTGGATTTCCCACCCTCCTTTTATGGGCATTCCTTAGCCTCCTTGGAACAACTTCCTTTTTTCTCAGAGGTTCTTTGAAACCTCTTGTCTCAGGGTACTAGTCAAGAGGTGCCTGTGTCCTAAAGGGGGAAAGGGTTTTATTCAAGAATGTTTCTAGTGCCCAGAAAAGAAAGTAGTTGGAGACCTCTCCCATCTAAACACTTTTCTGAGGGTGCCTTCCTTTTGGATGTTATCACTTCAGTCTCTTTTTCCTCTTTTGCTCCCTCAGGCTTTTCTCTGGGCCTCAAGGATGCTTATCTCCATATTCCAATTCATCCTCTGTTCAGGAGATTTTTGCATTTCTCTGTTGCTTCCTGGAATTTTTAGTTCTGTGCTTTACCTTTTGGCCTTTCTACTGCCTCAAGGGTATTTGCTAAATGCCTCTCTCCTGGAATTGCCTTTTGCAGGCTTCAAGAGATCCAAATCTTTCCTTATTTGGACAACCTGCTGATTCAGGCATTTTCTCCAAAGTTCCTTTTGCAAAATCTTCATTTTACCATTTCTCTTCTTCAGAGCCTGGGGTTCACAATAAACTTCAAAAAGTCTTCCCCGACTCCTCCTTAGGATCATGTCTTTCTGGGTTGCAGGATTCAAACAGTGCCAATGCTGGCATCCCTGCCTCCTCCAAAGGCATTAACTCTTCTTTCTTTCTTTCAAACTCTTCTTCCCCTGGCCTCCATTACAGCCAGGGAGTTTCTGAGGGCTCTGGGTTCATGGCTTCCACCATTCTGATGCTTCCTCTGGCCAAACTCCACATGAGGAAGTTCCTGTGGTTTTTGAAGTTGGTGTGGCTTCAGTATGTGCACCCTCTAGACTTTCATGTTCCTCTTCTCCCGTCTCAAGAAAAAAACTTCTGTGGTGGATTCAGCAGTTGTCTCTCAATTCAGGGCTCCCTTTTCAACCTCCTCTTCCCTCTCAGGATCTGTTCACAGACACTTCAGATGTGGGCTGGGGAGCAACGTTTGCCTTCCTGAGGGTTCAGGGAGTGTGGTCACCTCATCACCGGAAGGAGCACATTAATATCAAAGAGATGAGGGTTCTTATGCTGGCTCTTCAGGCCTTTCATCCTCTCTTCTTTCTGAGGCCTCTCAAGGTATTCACAGGCAATACCACAGTCATGTTGTATATCAAAATCAGGGGGGGTTTGACATCTTACCATCTTTGCTGGCTGGCACTTCTGCTATGGGATCTGGCTGTCCAGTTTCAAGTGACTATTCAGGCAGATTATATTCCTTCAGATCAGAATGAGTGGCAGACAATCTGAGCAGGTCCTTCACTGAATCTCACAAATGGATGCTTCACAGGGATGTTTTTCTGGACATTGTTCACTAGTTGGTACTCCTCATATAGATCTCTTTGCCTCCCCTCTGAACAGATAACTTCCTCTCTTCCTCTGTTTTGTGCCAGAGTCCCAGGTCTTCTGGTATGGAAGGTGGACGCCCTCTCATTTTCTTGGAAGGGGATGTTTCTTTATGCATCCCCTCCCTTTCCTCTTATTCTGAGAGCCCTGTTCAAGATTCAACAGGATACTCCCAAAACCTTGTTGGTGACTCCCTTTTGGCTGCAACAGCACTGGTTCCCTCTACTTCTGCATCTAGCCAAGGGCAATCATCACAAGTTACCTCATAGGGTGGATCTCCTCACACAAGTCAAGGGGTCTCTCGTTAATCCCCACCTGTCCACGCTTCAACTGACACTGTGGGTGATAGGGTTTTGATCTTTCATAGACACCTATTTTCTGAGGAAGTGCCACAGGTCCTGCAGGAGGCCATGAAGCCAACTACTAGAAAATCCTACTTGTCTAAATGGAAGAGATTTTCTAGCTTTACCTTTGAATTGTCGTCCGTCGTGTGTCTGACGTGCATAATGCCGAATGTACGACTGCAAAAAATGACAATGCCGATTCACTATGTGTTTGAGTGACAAATAAGTGAATGCTTTTTTGCCATTCAAACACATGGATCAAATGTCAGAAATGGCTTTCCAGCAAACCATTTTCGACATTTAATCCTTCAAAGTTCTCCGTATTTTGGTAATATGGATTGCACATACCATATGCGACAAAATGAAGGTAAACCGGTTTTCTGTTTGGTGTCTTTCTCGTGAGCTGGACCCACTTTCTGTGGATGTTCCTTTGGTTCTCTCTTATTTGTTTAAGTTGCTCAGTGCTGGTTTGGCCTATTCTTCTATTAAGGCTCACTTATCAGCTCTTTCTGCTTGTTTGCCTTTAACTCCTCCGTCAGCTTCTAGTTTGAGGCTAAACAATTTCTTAAAGGTGTCCTTAATATTAGACCTCCCAGGAAGCCTGTTCCTCCTGTCTGGGATCTTAATTTCATTCTGGAAAAATTGACTCAGGCTCCTTTTGAGCCTGCTGTTTCAGCTTCCTTGCAATATTGTTCTTGGAAGACAGTTCTTATGTCAGCTCTTACTTCTGCCAGATGGGTATCTGAATTGCAAGCCCTTATGGCTTGTCCACTTTTTTGATATTTCATGAGGACAAGGGTGTCTTTGAGTACTAATCCTTCTTTCATGCCCAAGGTGGTTAATGAGTTGTCACTTAATCAGTGTATTAATTTGCCTACTTTTTCCCCTATCCGCACTCTGATAGTGAGAGGGTGCTGCATACCTTAGATGTGCAAAGACAGCTCAGATTTTATTTAGATAAAGCTAAAGCTATCAGAAAATCTGACTAGTTGTTTATTTCCTTTCATCCTAGGTCTTTAGGTGTGGTATGTCCTCTTAGATTTCAAAAGCTGTTTCCTTTTGTTATACTTTATATGGTGAGAGCCTTCCTTCTTCTGTAAAGGCTCATTCTACTAGAACTGTGGCTTCTTCTGGTGCTTTTTTCAAAGGCTTAGATGCTAATTCTATTCTTGAAGGTGCTACCTGAACTTCTGTGCATACCTTTGCCAAACATTACCAGTTGGATGGTATCCCCAGAGGTAGGGCTGGTTTTGCCGATGTCATTCTTCATGGCTTCTTAGAGGGCTCTGCTGCTGCTTCTTCCTGCTAGGTTTCTTCTTGAACTTTGGCACTCTCCCATTTGTAATGAATACTGCAGTGGTGAATGTAAGGACATAGTACAGTTGTGTAAAATCTTAACATAACAGTAGATGTCCTTGCCTTCACCACTGGAGTATTCACTCCCTCCCTCCATCCCCCTACTCTTTTTTTCCTCCCTGGATGTGCAGGGTCTCCTTGGACTACTGTTCCTACTGGGGCTATCCATTCTGAGGATGGTATGCTGGACCTCACCTTTATGCCCTATGCTACGCAAGGAGTGTGTAGGTGACGTTCAATGAACCTTAAAGCAACAGTAGACTTTGGTAAACTGGCCGGACGATGTGCTTCATGGCAGGGAATCCCATTTGTAATGAATACTGCAGCAGTGAAGGCAAGGACATCTACTGTTATGGTAAGATTTTACACAACTGTACTTTCTAGGAGTGTAATGAGTTGTTAGATTTTAAAAATTCCTTCCAGAGTACTCTGTCAGAAATATTGGGTGAGCAAATGGCTGTAACTAAGGAAATTATTCTTTTGAGGTAGGACATGGGATCTAAATTGCCTAGCCATATGCCTTGCTAAGTTTAATTCTGTTGGCTGCCAAAAGAAACAATTATTAGAAAATGGAAATTGAAGTCTAAATCAACTGCATTTGAAGTACTGAATGTTGTAAAAGAGAAAAGAACTGGAAGAGAGGTCTTTAGAAAAGGGAAGGGGCAAATTACATAGAAATAAATGGAAATTGTGGGAACATCACATGCAGAAAAAATGTTCTGGATGAGTGAGTTTAAGGAAAGGCAGGATCTGAACAATTTTATTTAATGTTGGACTGATGGTAATTCTAAAGAAGGAAACCATGTGTGATGTATTATCTATGTAAATGAAAAAAGTATGTTTACCTATGTCTTGAGTATCACTTTAATAAAGGTGTTTTAAGAGAGAGGCTGGGAGGCCTTGTCCCTATAATCAGTGTCCTACAGACTCTTTAGGGGTGATTTTTTTCCTTGCCTTCCAGACCAGTAGGGGTCCAGCAGTCCAGGATCTCTTATTTTTCCACAAACCAAAACAATCCAGCAAACACTAGAACCGGAGGTCTGAACCTGCTCCAGCAAATACATTATGGTAGAGAGACAAATGTGTTACATGATGACTACCCCTCTTGAGAAAGAGACTGCCTCTCCTGACTCTGTCTTCTTTTATGGAGGAATTAGACAAGTGGATGTTTTTTTCATAAATTCACCCCAGATATAACTAGCTTATCGCTGAAAAAATGTGGTATTGACAAGTCATAAATGGCCACATGACACAGCTGTCATGTACATTCTATGATGATGGAAATGGCCTTAGATGTGAAAACTTGAGTATCATAGTCCCATTCTTTCATTATTTGTATGAATGAATAGGAAAGAGAAAAATATTCAGAGTTTAACCATGGACAGGGCTAAACATAAGTCTTCTTGAGGGATTAGTAGTTTATATCTCCTGACATGCACTGTGACTATTTCCAAGATCCACTGCAAGATAATCTGGTATACAGATGCAATTGTATCTCACTGAGGATTTCTTACTAATAGCTGACACACAGCCACTTTAGTTCCATAATATTTCAGAGTTGTACTATCTGCATAGTTAAGCAAAAATGGGAGACATCAAAAACCATTAATAACTGGTGTTCAGTGTACCACTAATTTTCTCATTGCTGATTATCAGTAAAACATTAACATAGGTTCCTGACCCAGAGACTCCCCAGACTCTGGAATAGACTGCCCATGCATGTCAAGCAGAGCACCTCTTTGGACCTCTTCAAAAGGAACCTTGATGATTGGATGGGAGAAAGAAAATTCATCCCGGGGATCATGTCAGTCGCCCTGCTAGATAGGGGTCCAGGGAAGTAAATGGTGTGGGAAGAAATAGCCAGGGAATTGTTATGGCTAGGCTTGTATAGGCCTTAGGGCCAATAGCCTAGTACCAACCTATGAACCTCTACCTTCAAAATGTAATACTGTGAGTTTGACTACTTTCTGTATACAGATTATGCCTGTCATTCCTCTGTAAAAACATACAAATGTGGTCTCTCAGTAGGATTGCAGTGTGAAATTGACAAACTGTCAGTATTGTGGTTCAAATGCATTCTGCAACTTGTCTGCCAGTATCCAAATAGCTTCAGTCTGAAACTCTTCATGGGAAAACCAGATCATCTCTTGAGACTTTATGTAAACAAGCCAGGTTAACCGGAGCGACTGTTCATCTCACGTGCATTCCTTTGACTTTTCTTCTCAGCAGTCTCACTCTTTCCTCATGCAGGGAATAAGCTTGTAACAACTGTTTGAGACATGTAGCAAGCAGTTTGCTACAGTTTAAAAGAGAAAAGTGATGGGGAGCAAATGTTCAAAACTTGGCATTTTTTTTCTTCACTTAAAAAGTTGATGGAAAAGGTTTGCATTGCATCTGCATGCTTTTTTGAACAATGAGAATGAAACTGTAATGACTTGCATTATCATCCAGCTGTAATCCTTGGCATTCTACCAGAAAATAAAACACTGTACAAGGGACAGTTAGCAAAATCAGAGACATTCTGCAAAATTAATAACAGCTGAGAGGTAAGTAAGTGAGTAAAAGCCACTTCTGAGGGTGCAAAAGAAAAAAAAATACCTACTGAATAAAACTGTGCTATGCATTAATGAAGCAAAATCAAGGACTCCTGAGAGGCAAGTAAACGACTGAAAGCCACTTGCAAGGGCATAAAAAAAGGGTTTAGAAAAAAAGAATTGCCTACTGAATAAGCTTGCAGTATATTACCTTATAAAATGTGGTGCTGCTTCCTAGCTGGCAATTACTTGCAGACCCTGTCATCACTGTAGAACAAAATAAATCAGTCTTGGAATATTCACAGGAAAGAGAAGTTGTTGGCCTTGTTTGGCATGTTAAAAAGAGACACTTAACTATATGACATCACATCGTAGGTGATTACTTGCGTATTTAGAAGGAATGGGGAAGCACTGCTACAATAATTTCAGTTTTGGGCAAGTACTTGGATAAAACTGTACTTTATATGTAACCATTGTGATGTAGGCTTACGAGTGACAAAGGCTCTGTTTTGTGGACCACGAGTTTTTGAAGGTGTAGATTTTGCAGTATGCCAAGAGTAAGTACTACCAGCTAAAAGCAGTCAAAATTCATATAGTTTAACTTTTTAGTATTTTTCTTTACTTGTATTGAAAATAGGGATGAAAAGAAGTGAACAGATTAAGGAAGGTAAAAGATGTGGTTGTTTTTTTCTTCTTCTTTAAGCTGGAATGTTTAGCTTAATTGAACATTTCTTTAATAACAATTAGAGAATGGGTGATCAGTAGATTGCACCCTGATTTCAGAACAAACATTCTCCAGCAGGGTGTTACAGATAATGCCCACTAAAAATGAATCTGTCGCTTCACGGCAGCATATCAAGCTGCTGTGGAGCTCAGACTGAGAAAACCTAATGGCTGCCATTGTTTTACTCTTGCCAAGCAGTGCTTTTACAGTTTAGTGAGAGTAAAATAAAAATGAAAAGAAACAATTTAAATAAAACAAAAAGTGTGTGTGTGTGTGTGTGTGTGTGTGTGTGTGTGTGTGTGTGTGTGTGTGTGTGTGTGTGTGTGTGTGTGTGTGAGAGTGAGAGAGAGATCAATCAAGCTATTATTTTACACTTGCTAAGCAGCGCTTTTGCTGTTTCGCCAGTGTAAAAAAAATAATTCATACAGAAAAAAAGTGTGTGTATCTGTGTTTGTTTCTGTCTACATGTGTAAGTGAATGCTTGGATAAAAGCAGAAGAGAGTGTGTGTGTGTGTGTGTGTGTGTGTGTGTGTGTGTGTGTGTGTGTGTGTGTGTGTGTGTGTGTGTGTGTGTGTACACTGATCCCCGGCAGCAGCAGTTAAGAGGTATGCATACCTCTCCACCTCTTAGCTCAACATATCTGGACACAGACAAAAATAAAGGAGAAACAAAAGCTCAAAATGAAAGCATATTTTAAAGATTCCACTTATAAAATTAGACAGTTACATGAATAACAGGACTTGTTTTAGCATGCATTTTCTGAAGCAGAGGTGTGTGTGTGTGGTGTGTGTGTCTGTGTGTGGTGATTGACCATGAATTATCTGAAGGAAATAAAAGTCTGAAATTCAAATGTATGTCATTATTTAGTGATTTAAGTCTCTGACTTGCAACAAACCAAACGTTTTAGGGGTAAGGGGCCAAAAAATAAAGTAAATACCTGAATATTTGTATTATATTTTTGGATGTAAAATGCTTCCTCTAACACCATTAATGTATACTATAGCAAGTTTGAAACATTTGGCAGAGGAACTATTTTGCATCAAAAATATATATAAAAAATTGTAATAAATACGCAAGTAAAACACTGCAATTTTAAAAACCATCCCATTCTCTAAGCACAATAATGCCCTCCAGGGTCTGTGTTATTGTGTAAATAACACCCTTCCAGGGGTCTAGAGGCCCCAACACCCCAGGCGGGTGTTATTTTCAAAGTAACACACACCCTGTTGCATAGTATTGTTTGCATAACATTTGCTGTATTAGCCACAGCAGGTTTTCTTAATGAAGCAGTTAAAGCTGTGTAAAAGGAGACCTGAGGGAAAGCTCTTACAGACTTTGTTTCGTCTTTGGGAAGGTGGATTTGATGTCTGCATCTGCCGCCAATGAAGTGACACAACAGAGTGAACAAAAAGAAGACACCTATAGGAGGCTGGCATTTCCTCCAGATAAGGAGTCCTGAACTGCTGAGAGAGAAAAGAGAGGGAGAGAAGCACTTAACTGAAAGAGACTGTAATATAGTAGTATGGAACTGTTTTAAAGGGTACTAGCTTCGACTGATGTCTCTCATGAACATACACACACACACACACACACACACACAGTCCTAACATGTACCTTCACAGTGAGACTAGCAGTCTTTGCAGTGAAAAGGGACATCCTGAAAGTCTGACTTGATGAAAGACCAAGAAATAAAATGGATATGTTCAGTTGGTATGGTTTTCTTTAACTGTGATGTCTCCTCAGGGATCTACTGTTATAGTGAATATCTTAAAACAACTGTACTTTCCTGATCTTTCTGTACCATTCATTTTAGATGTTTACTGTTGATGTTTGCAGCCATCCCGCAGATCTTATTTGTCTTGGTTTGTCATGTATTGCAGATTCAATCATATATGCTTGTGGAATAATTGCACACTAAAGTCGCTGGAAATGCATACACTTAGAATAAGCTTACTGTTAATTCAGGAAATAGTGAATTTGTGTAATCAGTTTACAGTATTTTAGGAATTTTAAAATCCAGTAACTTATTATAGCTATAGCTGATCCTTCTCCTATGTTCCTAACTAACCCTACTGACTTTCTGTATTGTTGACATTCCATTTTTTCATGTGGAGTGGTGCTGTGAGCCATATAACTGGTTTTCACATATATCTGTAATATCAATATGTGAAAGTAGGCACTGACAATTAGAATTTTCCATACACCTTCTACATGAACTGTGATGCACTTGCAGTATTTAAACAGTTAAAAAAAAAACAAAAAAAAACTTTTAACTAAATAAATGAAATCTCATCATTGGGCAGAACTTAGTGGCATGACTTTTCACTGTTTTGGGCATTTTGGCAGTGTTACATTTTCTTTTATCCCATCTGATTCCAAGTTTACATAATGGACTAACACATCACTTGCTTGTCTGATACTCAGATTGGTTCTTATTAGACAAGTTCAAAATTTTTACAGCAATCAGGCAGTGCAGTAGGGAGACCCTCCATCCTGGCTTGGCAAGTTGTCCATCCAGAGTCCTTTTGTCTGTATTTCTTCTTGTACCCCCATACTACCTTGCTAGAAGCAAATCACCTTGTGGAAGAAAATGCATAATTTACTTACACCGTTTTAAAGTTGTCTCGTTATTATACACTTATTTAACAAGCCCTTTTGTACACAGACTCCCAATGAAATGTCCAATTTTACTGTCCTACTTTACCCATAATTATCTAACCCTACTGTGTTTCTTCTTAAACTGTTCAGTCTTGTAGTTCTGTCAAATACACTAGTCTACCTTTCCATGTTAAACATTCACTATAGCTATTCAGAACATTTCCCATGCCACCCAAACCTTTTCATAGACCTTTCAGATTTCTGGAACTCTAAACCAAAACATCTTGCATCATTCTTTTATTTAGGAAGTCTTAATGTCAGCACAGACTGACTATGTCATGTTGATTCTTTTACACACCCTAGTATCCATCTGTTTGGGCTTGTGCAACTGTTTAACCTCCTCACCAGAGTATTTAAACCAAGCAATAAATAACCATATATCTTCTACCTCTGGTAACACCTCTGATGTAGGAATTTCATCAGGCAGTATTAGCAATTACTCACACTCACCTTTGTTATTTAGAAGGTTGCGCTTTCTTACAAAGTCATTCAGAACCTAAAATGTTTCTACCAAACATTATTCAAATCCATCTTGCACCACACCATTTGGCCAATGACTGCTACTGTTCTAGCCCTTGATGATACTGTTGCCTATTTTAATAACATTTATCTCCATTATGATCTGAAACTTTAAGGCCATTGGTACTTTAAACATTCTGTCCTAATTAATCAACTGCTTTTCATTGTAATTTTATCCATCATACTGACTGGTTTAGAATCTACTATTTTTAACAGAACTCCATGCGTGTGTGAATTGGCAGTCGTACATTCCTACTGGTTCATCCTAAAGATCTCTATTTGGGTAACTCCTATTTTCCGTCTTTGTCAATAAACATGTACACTCGCTGCAAATCCCCATATCTTGTTCAGTATATTAGGATTCTTACTATGCTGCCTTGACTCATTGAAAAAATCAATCATTTAGACCTCTTTTTCTCTGCATTTCATTATTGGGTGTGTGATTCTGGCATCCTGCCAAACCCAACTGTAGAGTAACAGGTGTGCTCTACCTTTAAGAAGCATTTCTGAGTCTGTGTGTGCATATAAATTCCAAGCACTTGTTATCTTTAGTACCATTTTGAAGGTGCAGCCAGAGTGTTAACATCTATGTGCATCATAGCAAGTTTGCTTTGTGAAGGCTGCCAGCCTAGCTAGATAGAATTTTGTAGATAATTCTGTCTCATTTGTAAATATTTATATAATCCACAGGCCTGGTTTACAAATGTAAAGAGAACTATATGTTATGATTAAACTATATGTTGTACTGAGCTTCAAAAATGTAACCACAGTGCACTCTGCTGGAAGAAAGCTGTATGAATGTTGATCCCAAGCTCGGAGACAGGATGTTTGTGCCTGGAAATGTTTTCCATTGTCTTGATTTAAGAGATAATTACTAAGGTTTTACATGTATAATGTATTTTATTGCTGTGGCTTCCTGGCCAGGTGCAGCTTACTAAGAAATGTAATTTTTGAGTTTCTGTTACCCTGGGAACTAAAGAAGTGATAAAAATGATGTAATGTGAAATGACTCCGCAGTACTGGGTGTTTATCAATTTAAAACTTTCTCAGAGAGAAAGCTTTGAGCATTTTGAATTTTGTCTAAAGAACGTCCACTTACCAGCACTTGCTTTGCTCTGTATGCAAGCAGAAATGAGAACAGTGATTTCACTTGGAGAGAGAAATAGCCAGATTAGTATAGCTGTTTTCTATATTTATGTCAGATTATTCTACAGTATTGTTTTAAAACATTTTCCTGTGATTTCTGAACTCTGTAATGTCATTGTATTGAAGTAATAAGATTTATCTTGTGTTTTTATTATTTATTATTAAATATATTTAAACCTTTCAACTGTGGCTGTTTTGTGTAAAGATAATTTAAGCTCTAGAGTACTTTCATGTATTTGGTGATACTGTCCAAGCCACTCCAATAGTCTTGCTGTTCGGCACACTTACTATTTGGATAACAGTAATATTACACAGTGAAATTGGTCACCCTTTTGGAAGGATCTTATTTGTAGCTGATAAGAGTAGTTGGTGGCAGTGATTACTACCTTATAGCCTGGCAGGAGGGGGCACAGCTGGGGAACCTGTGCTAGTTTTCCCCAGGAGTGTCTGTGTGTTTGTATATAAACCAAATCTCAAAGTGTGTGTATGTGTGTGTGTGTGTGTGTGTGTGTCAGCTACTTGGGCAGGGCCACGAAGCACTGGTTTGACAGAGAGGGTACTGGAGGTTTTGGCTTGACTACTTGGCTGAGATCTTAACCCTATAGCTGTGCCAATGGGGAGTGTTATTGGGGATCTGGAGAGAAAGGGAGAAACCAGCCCCAGACTGACTGTGATCTCTGTATGCTCTTAAGGGAAATTGTACTTTGTGTACTTGTGATCCTTCCCAATGTGCACACCCCTCACTGGTGCTAGTGGTGAGGATTGAGGCTACTTGATTATTGGACCAGTGCATGGGTGTCACAGTTTATAAGTTAAAGTTATTTAACTTCATTTACAATGCGCTTGCTTATAATAAAGCTGCTTGAACAAGAACCTACAACATTTGTCTTTTTCTTCCTGACCTGGCGAGTGACATGATATCAGAACTGGGATTGTGAAGACTACTCTTCAGGGCCACGAGGTGCATGAACTGAGAGAAAAAAATGGGCCAGATGCAATCTAAAGGTAAAGAGAATACGCACAAAAGATTTATTTATTAAAAGAGATAAAACGGGGCATTACAAGGACACAAAACATGTTACTAAGTAAACAGAACAGAAATGTTTATTAAGCAAAAAGGAAACATGAAAAAGCTCATTAAACAAAATGTTTGAAACAAGGTTATTTGATAAAATGAGCATGTTTAAAGTAAAATGAGCATGTCTAGAGTTAAAACAAGCACAAGAAAGTATAATGGGCCTGAAAAGAGATTAAATGAGCAAAACAAATATAACAAAAGGACAGAAAGGGCACGTTGATATTAAATGTGCAAAATGAATGTAATAGAAGGGGCAGGAAAGGGCACGTTGAGCATAAATAAAGCAAGGCAGTTGCATGCGTTTTGGCATAATTTACTACTTTGCATTGATTGAAGCCTTGAATTGCATAACTAGAGTTATCTGAAGTATCTCAAAGTGTGTAAAAGTGTTTACAGTGCGTGTTTATTACTGTACATTTATTCCGAAGAGTTTGTTGTGTGCAAAGTGCAACTATTTTGTGAAGTGCAGTCAAATACAGCCATTTCAAGAAATTTCTTCATGGGTGTGTCTATTTGCAGAGTGCTGCCATTACAGAGTGTTTCTTCCACTGTACAGAGTATTTGGCAAAGTGCAGCCGTTTTGGGAAATTTCAGTGTGTTGTGTGCTGTTATTGCAAAGTGCAATTATTTTGACGTGTTTCTCGCTCTGAAATTTTTCTGCCCAGTTCATTCACAAAGTGTAATTACTTCAAAACAGTTTTATTCACAAATTGCAATTACTTTGGAATAGTTTATTCGTAAAGTACAGTTGCTTCGAAATGTTTGTAGCCCTCCGTTTTCATTGCCCAGTTTATTACACTATGCAGCTATTCAAAAGATTTCTTAAAATGATGATAAATTACTTTTACAGTCAAAAAATTTCAAGATAAATGGCTCATGCAGTAAAATAATTTCAAGGAAAGTGACTTTTACAGTAAAGTGATTTCAGAGTATTACAGTACCCAGGAGATTTATTTCATAAAGTTCGGTTATATAGTGGCTTATCATGCTATTGCAAGTACTGGCATAAATTTCAAGCATATGTATGTCCAAGTGTGTGCGTTCATGTACATTTACAAAAAGTCTTCACTAAGATACGTTAATATAGCAGATGGATTTCACAAGCCACAACCACTTGTATTTGATCAGAATATTGCAGAGAGTTGAAGAATATTTGAGCAAGAGTATGATATATTTATACACGCAGCTTATTCTGATAAAGATGCATGCACCAGGACATTCATTTTGCTAAACCTAGCAGGGTCAGAGGCCATTGAAAGGGAGCATTCATTTGTATATGCACCTACAGTGTATGAAGTTGAAGGAGAAACTCGTATTGTTGTGCAGGATGAATCAAGGGAAGACCCCGAGTGTTCGAAGTGCAAATTCAGAGAAATGTGTAACCCCCAAGTTAATGTTACATTAGAGAGGCATTTGTTTTACATGAGAGATCAGATGCAAGGGGAAACTTTTACAGCTTACATTACTGACTTAAGAAACAAAGCTAAAACTTGTCAGTTTGGTGATTTAAAAGATGAGTTAGTAAAGGACATTCTTGTGTGTGGTATTAATAATGCTTCTGTGAGAGAGATTTTGTTTCGTGACAGTGACTTGACACTGAGCAAAGCCATTGAGATTTGTCAGATCCATGAAGTTACAGAGAAGCACGCAAATGTGCTTGCTAGTGATAAGAGCATGGTTTCAATAGGCTCCAGAGCTAATGTAGACAGCATGCAACATGTGACAGGCAAAAGCAGGCCTAAGCACATGGCAGCAACAGCCCCTGCAGGATTTTCAGATAAAACCCGTAATCTTCTAGCAAATTCCAAGATCAGTTCAGTTAAAGGAGCATGCTCAGTGCAGAACCAAGGCTATCCAGTCCAGATCAAATGCTACTCAGTACAGATTAAGGGTGAATCAGCAAAACCCAAATCAAGCTTTATTGTTAAATATCACAATTGTGTTGCCAGTTATGAGTCCAGAAGAGAAAAGTGCATAGCATTTGGTCAGCAATCCCACAAATGTAAGAAGTGGAACCATTTTCGGACATTTTGTAAATCAATTAGACCTAACACAATTACAAAGAAAGGTCACACAAAAAAGCAAGTTGATAAAGTAAACTTGCAACAGTCACTTTCTATGTAGATGGTGTGTCAGTGATTGGTGAAAAGATTGATGCAGTATATTTAATGGCAATGAATGAAATGTTTTGTATTATTCAGTCCATTAAGCTCAAAATAGACACTAGTTCAAAGTGTAATGTTATGTCTACAGATACTTTTGCAAGGGTCAGAGCTGGTCAACAACTAAATGTGACTAATTGTGTGAAGCTTGTTGCTTGTGGAGGTGAAGAAATTCAAACCGAAGGATCAATAGTGCTTTCATGTTATGTGGCCAAAAACTGTTATAGCCTATTATTCTATGTCATTCAAAGACCTGTGCAGTCATTATTGGGTCTTGGGGACAGTTTGAAAATGAATCTGCTTTCTTTTACCAAAGAAGTTCATCAAATAAGCATGTGTCCCAGTTCCAGCTTCACTAACACTATTTTTCAGAGTAGGATGTTTTCGATGAAACTTCCAGTGGTATATTCCATGAAACTAGACCCACAGATCAGTCTAGTGGTCAGACCAGCAAGAAGAGTTCCCATAGCCATGAAACATAAAGTCAAAGCTCAGTTGGATAAAATGGTACAATAAGGTGTAATTTGTCCAGTTACAGAACCTACTGGATGGGTGTCATCTATGGTAGCAGCTCATAAAAAAGGCTCAGATGAAATCAGAATATGTATTGACCCAAGAGATTTGAACAAAGCATTGAAGAGACTGCATCATTCTATGCATACAGTCAAAGAAGTTGCAGCCTTGATACCGAATGCCATTGTTTTTTTTCTGTCTTGGATGCAAAGAGTTCATTTTGGCAAATGATGCTTGATCGCAAATCTTCACTACTGACTACATTCAGTACCCCATTTGAAAGATACAGATTCCTCAGGATGCCGTTTAAAATAAATTCCACAACTGAAGTCTTTCAGTGTGCAGTGGAGCAAATTTTTTGGGTTATCCTTGTGCCATAATAGTAGATAATTTATTGGTCGGAGGCAATGGTGAGGCAGAGCATGGCAGAAATCTTGAGAGTTCTAGCCAGAGCATGTGAAGTGAACTTAAAGCTCAGTCCTCTGAAGTGCAAATTCAACTACCAGAAGTTACATATGTAGGTCATTTATTTACAAGTATTGGCTTGAGACCATACCCATCCAAGCAAGCAGCCATTCTAGAAATGCCATCACCAGATAATGTGCAAGCTCTACAACGTTTTTCTTGGTTTGGTCAGCTATTTAGGCAAGTTTATTCCGGACTTCAGTGAATTTGACAGCACCTTTGAGAGAGCTCACATATAAAAATGTTACATGGTCATGGCTAGAACAGCACCAGAAAAAATTTGAAGTTCCTAAGCAGAAAATTGCTAACCCACCAACATTAAGGTACAATGATGTCAACAAACCAGTAACTCTTTCCTGCAATGCTTCAAAATTTGGTTTAGGTGAAGTTATTCTTCAAGAAGACAGGTCAGTAGCCCATGCATCTAGAACACTTACCCATACTGAGATGCAGTATGTTCACATTGAGAAGTAACTGTTGGCAGTAGTGTTTGTATGCTCCAAGTTTCATGATTATATCTATGGTTGAGATATCTAAATTGAAACTGATCATCAGTCTTTGGTTACTATTTTAAAGAAGCCTATGCATTCAGCTCCAGTGAGATTACAAAGAATGGTGCTCAAATTGCAAAAGTACAACTTCAAAATGGTCTATACAAAAGGCAAACTTCTTTATCTGGTTGATAGCTTATCCAGATCACCCAAAAATACAACGGAACAGTTTGACGCAGAGGATTTTGACTTTGATGTCATGGAAGTTAATTTTTCTATCACAAGACTTGATGAGCTATGAGATCATACAATGACTGATCCAGTCTTGCAAAAGCTCAGTCACTACATCATTGTTGGATGGCCGTCAAAGCAATCTAGTGTACCACCCAATGTGTAGCCTTACTTTCCTTACAGAGATGAGTTGTTGATGGAAGATGGCATTATTTTCAAAGGTCCTAAAATTGTTGTTCCTGCTTCCTTATAACAAGAATATATCCAGATTTTGCATCGTGGTCACCCAGGTTCCAAATGTACTAAGAGATGGGTGAGAGGACTTGTGTTTTGGACTTCTCTAGAGAAAGACATTGATGGAGTACTTTCTTCCTGTTCAGTGTGTAATAGTACTTAACCACATTTGCAGAAAGAAGCCACTTCAGCTAAGTCAAATCTTTCAACTACCTTGGTCAATAGTAGCTACTGACATATTTTTAGTGGAACAATCAACATTACTTAACACTGGTAGACTCTTATTCAAATTGCTCTGCGATTGATCTACTACCTAATCTAACTTCTACTACAGTCATTACTAAGTTGAAACCCCATTTCTCAGTCCATGGCAGTCCACAGAAATTGCTTTCTGACAATGGTGCCCAATTTAACAGTCAATTGTTTCAGAAATTTGCAAGAGAATGGGACTTTGTACGTGTCACTATTAGTCCAGAGTAGCAGCAATCAAATCGACTTGCTAAACATGCAGTACAGAGTGCAAAGCAATTACTTGAGAAGTCAAAGCGCGATAATACCAATTTTTTTTTTACTCCGTCTCAGAAACATACCCTTTGATGATATACTTGGCTTTCCTGCTCAGAGACTTATGTCCAGGAAAACCAGAACAACGTTGCCCATCAGTTCTAGTTTATTAAGTACCTAAAGCTAAAAACAACAAAGCCATTAGAGCCCAGTTATTTAAGAAGCTTTATTTTCAAAAGTCCAGCTATGACAAATCAAGCAGATTTCTTCATCCATTGAAAGAAGGAGAGACAGTGAGGATACAAACAGCAAAAGGTTTCAACTGGATTGGTCAAGTAACGAGTATATGTGCAGAGCTGAGATCCTGTTTTGTTAAAACCGAGGTGCAGAGTACAGGAGAAATCACAGACATCTTCTTCCTGTAGCAGAACCGACATCACAGCATTGTTCCTATGACAAAGACTCTAATTCTCAGAGCAATCCAGATGATATTCCTGTTCCTGAACATGTCTTGACTCCTGATACTGTTCCGGCAGATGATACTAAAGTTCCTAAGATTGAAAAGTTGGCAGAGACCATTCCATTTGCTAAACCAGATCCCAGATTTTATGTCACATGATATTGTCACATCTTAAAGCCTAGCGTGAAATACACAGCAACTTGGACATAGTTGTATATATGTACCTAGCTTTGTATAATTGCATGATGAAAATTATTCCTGTGTAAATTGCATATTTATTAATTCCACTGACAATGACTGACTCATTTCTCAAAGAGGGAGGATGTAGAATAACAGGTGTGCTGTACCTTTAAGAAGCATTTCTAAGTCTTTGTGTACATATAAATTCCAAGCATGTATAACACCTATAATTCAGTGCCATTTTGAAGGTGCAGCCAGTGTGTTAACATCTACAGTATGTGCATGATAGCTAGTTTGTTTATAAGTTAGTTACTTAACTTCGTTTACAGTGTGTTTGTATATAATAAAGCTGCTTGAACAAGAACCCACAACGTTCTCCTGTTTCTTCCTGATCTTGTGAGCCAGACCAACTAACTCTAAATGCATTCTGTTTATACCTTCCTTTAATTCCTTTGATATACTGCCCTTGAAAAATAATACCTCTTCTTTGTGCCTTGCATCAGTACCCAGATTAAAATATATAGGCATAGTGACAGAGCAAGATTTAAAGCTTAATCTGTATATTGACTGCTCCATTTCTAAAGTTAACGAGATGATGAGCGTCCTGTATAGATCATCCAGTTAATGTCTCATAGTACGAAAAAAACCTTGCCAATACATTAATGCTGACAAAGTTACTGTACAGAATAGTGCTCTTTACTCAGAATGGTATCTGTGCATTGACCAGACTTAGAAATACCTATTATAAAATAACAAATGACGTGTTAAGATCCATCATGCCACTCATTACGCAATCCTACATTCAGCAAATCAGCCTACCCTTGTTGAAGGGGTGCAGTTACTTCAGCTTTGTTCAGTAAGTTTTGCACAGTGTTTTCTCTCCTTTGTTGGGCTGTATTATAATGCTGCATACTTGATTATAATACTTCTTTTTTTCAGTAAATTTGTACTTTTGTTTCCAAGTCTAAAAATAAATGTCTTAATGCCACTTGCCCCTTTCCTTTTGCAAGACTGAACAAATTACAGCCTATAACTAGAACTTTTATTTTAAATAATTCAGATAGATAATATGTATCTCCAATCTAGGATGGTTTGCCTCTAATGTATACCTTCCTGCTAGTATTTTGCTTTACGCCTACCCCCAATTTCTTTCCACACATTCTTTTTTGTTTACTGTAAGCATCCAGTATTACTATTCTTCTTAGTTTTGGTGTCTCAACAGTTACACAATTTACAGATACATGTTCTACTTACACTTCTGTCTTCTTTGTGTATTCATTCAAACTAATTAATGCTGCAGTTTCATATCTGACCTTTCTTGTGTTGTCTGATATTCATTCTAGTACTGCTGTAGCCGTACATATATGGGTCATATCCTGCAGGATATAGCAGCTGACCAGTCTTCCCAAAGGCTTGGACTCCTACGCACAAACACTTGTGCTGTTTATTGCATGAATTCCACAGGGAAAAAAACAGCAACCTTATCTCCAAATGCTTCAGTACTTTCTTGCTGACATTTAGAGAAAGCTCTTGGACGAGATTCAGAAGATTGGCAATTGGCGAATGGTCTTCCCATTGTTGGGTAGATAAGTTCCCTTTGGGGAAAACTTTTCACAATACCTTATTTTTATAATATGTGCTGATTTTTATGAAAAGCATTTTATTTTTTGAGAAAAGAAGTATTTTTTATCGTGTCATGAGACCAGATAGTCTGACAGACTGTTTACCTTCTATTTTTTTTACTTTTATAGGTTCATAGGTTGATACTAGGCTATCTGCCCTAGGGCATTTATAAGCCTAGCTAGAGTGTGTTTGGCTTTCGCCACCCTTTTAGATTAGTTGACTGTGCCTCTGTATAGTAGGTCACAGAAGGTAGCCCCTTTAAGGTTAGTTTACTGTACCTCTGTCAAGCAGGGATACAGAAGAGATCCCAGGGGTAAACTTATGATCTCCCATCCACTCGTCAATATTTCTCTTGAAGAGGGTCAGTAAGGGGCTCTGCTTAACATGGATTGGGATTTTGTTCCAGAGTGAGGGGAGCCTCTGGGATATGAATCTGTCCCTCCAGCATGTCCTATTTATTTCTGTGCTGAGGTTCAAGTCCCTGGAGCGTGTAACTCTAAGGGATTTGGATTTCCTGAGGTGAAGCATGTTCATTAATTCTGGGTTGGACATGCCTTTATACGTCAGACACAGATCGCCTCTGAGTAGGCGATATGCAACTGAGTAGAGCTGGAGTTTCTTTAGTCGAACTGCATAGGGCATCTATTTGAGTCCCTTGATCCTCTTGGTGAGGTACTTTTGGGGTCTTTCCAGTTGCTGCAGGTGTCTGGTAAGGTACATCCCAAATGGGGCATTGTGTTCAATTATGGGCCTGATAAGTGATGAGTAGAGGGGCACAATGACCTCTCTTGATCTATTTGTGAACCCTTTTGTGATAATGTGGGCTATATAGAAGGTCTTTCTAACCACTTTGGCAACGTGATTGTCGAAGGAGAGATTGCTATCTACTTGGGTCCTCAAGTCCCTAATTACTTCTTCCATACTTAATGGATTACCACCTATGTGGTAATTTGTGGGCACTTTGTTTTTCCCAAAGGAGATGACTATGCACTTTTTGGCATTTAGCTTTAGGTCATGGCTCTGGCACCAGTTATCCGTCTGTGTGAGACCCTGTTGGAGGATGCTTGGGTCAGCCGGAGAGTCGATTATGGCACCCAGTTTGCAGTCATCTGCAAACTTGGTCAGCCATAGTCCACCTGTGTTGGCCTGTACCTCGGAGAAATATATACCGAACAAGAGAGGTCCCAGGACTGAGCCTTGTGGGATGCCACTTGTAATTGGTTTAGAGTCTGACATGGCACCTGCTATGCTGCCCAACCTATCTTGTGACACAGGGGTTGATATTTAAGCTGGTGAGCTTATTTATGATGTCTGAGTGGGGTATTGTATCAAAGGCTTTTGCGAGGTCCAGGTAGGCTGTGTGGACTACCTTCCCTTCATCTGTGGCTTTGGTAACTGTTTCAAAGAAGTTGACCAGGTTCAAGAGGCAAGATCTGCCCTTAACAAAGCCAGATTGGGTAGGATCGAGTGTATGGAGGTTCCCAATGTCTTTGTTTATGATTTCCATGATGGTACACTCCATAGCTTTGCAGACCAGGCTAGTCAGGCTTATAGGGCAATAGTTTCCGGGGTCTGTTGTGGCACCACCTTTGTGGAGTGGGACCACTGTTGCTGTATGCCATTCCTTGGGTTCATATCCTGTAGTAAGGCTGAGATTGAACAATGACTTTATATGAGGGTTTAGTTCTTCTTGAAGCTCGTGCAAGACGCAGCCTGGGACACTGTCTGGTCCCATTGATGCTGTGTTTTTTTGCTTTGGAGAGGGCAGCTCTCACCTGTGCATCTGTGATCTCAAGAAGGCTACACTCTGTTGGGATAGACATTTGCCCTTTTGGGTGGGGGGGGGAGTTTGCACTGAACCTTTCTGCCAGGATGTTGGCAATGTCTGTGGGTTCAGTGTATTTTTTGTCATTTTGCACTAACTCAGACCATATCTGGGAGTTGCCTCCCAGGTTCCTGACATAAATAAAGAAGGCCTTGTGATTATCTTTAGTGTCTTGAGCAATTTTTTTTTCGAAGCTGGCCTTAGATGATTTTATGAGGGATTGTAGTTTCTTGCTAGTACTGATCAGAGACGCCTTCCCTTTTTGGGATTTTGTTCTATCATGTAGTAGCTTTCTCCTTCTGTTATATAGTTTATTTATGGCCTGGGTCCACCAGAAAGGTCTCCTGCCTTTGGAGGAGTGAGTCTTGGTTTTATTTGGGATAGCATGCTCCATGCATTCCTGTAGGTGTCCATAGAATGCTTTTGTAAAGGATTTTGTGCTTTGGGCCATATTTTCCACTAGCCCGGGGGCTTTGAAGGATTCCACCTCTGTTTTGAGAAGTGTGAAGTTTGCTTTTGAGAAGTTCTTCACCGTGGTTTCCTTGGCTGGGGGTGGGGATGGAATATGGATGTCCAGTGAGATTTGTTTATGGTCTGATCTTACCAATGAGGGGTATACCTCTGGTGTGGAACATAAAGACCCCATGTTGGTGATGACCAGATCCAATATGTTTTCCCCTCTTGTGGGAGTGGTGACCAGTTGTTCCATAGCATTTGAGTTTATAAATTCTAGGAACTGTTGGGCGAGGGTGTCTGGGCTTGAGTAGTTTTCCCAATCAATGTTTGGGTAGTTGAAGTCACCCAATATAATGGTGTTTGGAGAGACCTTCATATTCTCCAGTGTTCTCAGGAAAGCTGAGTGGGGTTCCTGTGTTTGGGAGGGTGGTCTGTAGCAGGCTGCAAACTGAAAGGCAGTTTTGCCCACTGTTAGTTGCACATGTGCTTATTGTAAGCACTTTTTAATGGAGAAATGTAGAAAATCTATACTTATTTTGTTGGACTTATTGTATTGGGGCAAGTGTTTTTTGGGATTATCAATGTATATTTTGCTTGTGAACATTGACAGCTTATGTGCCACCAACTCACTCCAGCTGCACTAACTGGGAATTGGGGTGCTTTTTTCAGTAGAACCATTTAACAACTTATCAGTCCCATGGTTCTAAGTTCATCTGAACCCAAGAAAAAAATTGCAAGGAGCCCTTGTGAACACAGTGGGCTCAGTCTGTGTCTCTGCAGAGTGAGTTACTCTGGCCATTACTGGTTCATTAGAATATTCACTTTTTTATCCTGATTCCAGTGGTATAACCATTTCAGACATCATGGACTGGGGGTCAGTCACGTCCCCTACAGCTGTTCAGGTACCCTCAGCAGGCATGGGAAAGCTGCTCTTGGTGTCTGAGGAGGGAGTGCAACCCTGTGTAGCTGAGCTAAGGGACATGCTCTGCATGGTAAAGTACCATCAATTAGTGGGTCCCCCTCTAGGCATGTGCCTAGAAGAAAAATAGTTACACACTTAGAAAGATAAATGTTTATTTCTGTTTATAAGGAATACTTAATTGCAGTTTTTTTTTTTGTAGAAAAAAATAAATAAAATTTCCTCAGTTTCTGGGGGTTCTCTGTTTAAGGTGCAGGATAGGGTATCTTTTTGTTTGTATATACTGATTCTGGAGAAATTGTTGATTCAGAATTTCCTGTGGAAGAATTTACTTTTTCTGAAACTATAAGATGAATAAGATATTTCATTGGGAATAAAGTGATATTTCAACCTCCTTGAAAAAATGTTTTGATTTATTGCAAGTGGAGCTGCCACAGCCTTCTGATATTCCATCTGTTTTGCCACCTTTGATGTTTCTGATATGGCCAGCAGCATGACTCATAGTCAACCTGCAGCCTCTAAAAAGGCATACAGACTTTATAAAGTTACTGTCTTGTACGTATGTGTTGCCTCATTCCAGATCTGACCCTGTAACTATTTCTGTGTCTAGTACTGCTGCAAAAAAAAAAATAATGTTAATGCTAATCCCGCTGACAAGGACGGGAAAGCTTTTGACAGATTTGGTAAAATAATTTATTTCTACTGCTTTAGCCTTTAGCATTTTAAATTGTTTGTCAACTTATTTGAACAATATGAGGAACATTGCTGCCAGTTTTCCCTGTTTCAGAAGTTAAGTCCTGTTTGAATTTGGTAATCGAGTCTGTATCTCAAGTGACTCAGAATTCTTTAAAGTATGTCCAGAACAGCAGTTTCTGCCTCTTTTATGAGGTAGTTTGCATGGTTATGCGCACAGTTTTCTGAATCTGAAATCTTAAATTCTCCTTTGGATTAGGAGGTTTTGTTTGGCCTTCCTCTATTCAGGTACTCCAGCAGTTTGATAAAAGTGGGAAATTGATTCAGGGGGTTAGTCAGATTTTTCATCCCTCTATCTCTGCCAAATTCTTTGCTTTAAACTGGGTTCTTTTCATAATTAATTTCAACAAGCTTCTAGTAATTAGATATATATAAGGAAAAAGTGGCAGGATATTCAAAGAAAAAGGAGGGAACCTTCCAGAAAAAGGGACAGTTCAGTAATTCAGAATGATTATTGAAGCTTTGTTCCTTCACCTCTCCTCTCCCAGCCTCTTTCCTAAACTTCACCCAGAGATGGATTCATCTTCTTTTTTTGGCATCAGATTGTGTCAGACAATTGAGTTCTAAAAGCTGTTCAGGAGGGTTACAGATAACAGTGGGAAAGGTTACCTCCTTTTTCGGGAATCCCCCTCGTCCTCCAAATCAGACTTCAGTGTTTTCCCCACTTAACAGTCAAAACCTTTCTCCCAGGGGTCATAGAAACAGTTCCCCTCAGATCAGAGGGGGAAGTTTTTTCAGCATTTTTATTGTGCCAAAGGAAGATCCCTATTGGAGACTAGCTCTATACCTATCCTTTGTTTATGAATGTTTCAAAGTTCAGAATGTTGTCCTCTACAAACTGTTACCTCTGCCATGGAAGTGATAGTGTTAAGAAACAACACTTTGACATTATAAGAAAAGCAGATGACATTTTTATTTTTGTAATAACCAACAGCAATTTTATTTTTCTACTTGCAAATAGGGAAACATTATTTTAGAACTGTCATACATGTCAATTTGAAGGAACACTTAACTAACAGTCCAAACCTTTGACTTCTTATGGCCAATTGTAACAGGTTATTTTAATTTTTTTGATTATTACAAAGATGTTTTAATTTGGTATTCATAATGTTTTTAAGAAATAAAAAAATTTGATGTGAAAAATAAAATATTAACAGTTTGCCTTAGATAAGCTTTATCTAAAATAACAAATGTGTGATACAGTCTAGAAGTACATGTTTAGTAAAACAATATACAAAGACACATTTGGCCTTGCAGAAACAGTGAATCTGCATCTAAGACAAGTTACAGAGTACATATGTAAGCATGTGCCGTTATTAAAGAAATCAGGAAACTCATTTCACCTCTACTGTGCAAATCACAAACAAACATTGCTTATAGGTGATCGTAAACAAATAGCCTAATATAAAAGATGGATTCAGTGATACTGAAATAGTATTAAAACATAAGGTGTCACACCCCCACTACTTTCTCTAGATCTAATAGTTTTTGCTGTCACAAATGGAGGCTTTCTAGCCTTTTTGCTGTCTGAAGTAGCGGCAGACAGAAAAATAATATGACTGCAATTGTAAAATAATTCAGTCTGAGGTTACAAAACTAAGCAATAAAGAGCACACAATACAATTTTTTATAAACTAGCTGTACCCAACTTATCCTATGGCACGGTACATGCACCTCTGACCATGCTGATATATTATAAAATTACTTTTTTTTAATAATAATGACTGCAGTTGAAAACACATTTCCAGTAAACCTCTCATTCCCCCTCAGAGTTTTTTTGTTGGTAGCTGTAGATTTGAAAGTTGCTTATCATATTCCTATTGCCATAGATTTCAGAAGTTTTTTTCTGTGTTGGGGTTACATTATCAGATGTCCTTATATTCCTATGTTGCAGTATTCTAGTTGTGGGATTTCCTGCCCTCAGGTGACTCGTACATCGGCTCCTATACAAAAGCTTCAGCTTGGCTGTTGCAGCATGCGTGGGACGTCAGACATAAGGCCATAAACCAGGGGCCTTATATGTGACGTCTGCATGCACAATCCTCAGAACGTTTCAGCCGCAGATGACCGACGCATCATGTGATTGCTCCTTCTCAGACGTCACATTAAAAAGCTAAGTAACCCGTTGGGTTTCTGTTTTTCTTTACATATCTGATTGTTATCATTTAGGCTTGGTTGTTGTAGCAATTTTTAGCTGATGTCAGGTAAAAAAGTAAATGGCAATGGGAGCGCCAGATACCCCATAAAGTCGCCCATGATAGGTGTGTTTTTTTGCTTAGACCAGGAGTACGACCATTCTGCCTGCTCCAATTGTTTGTGCCGAAGACCCTACGCAGCCATCTGGCCGCATTAGACCTCTATCTAGAAAATCAGCACCTTAAGCGGTTAGCCCAAAAAAATGGATCCTGTCTCTGAGGCCACGTCTGAACCTCCGTGTAAGAAGCCCAAGATTCCTAGGCCTTCTTTGCCTGCTGCTTTGCTCCCGGATACCCTGCCAACTGCAGATTTAGGAGCTGAGGGGTGCCCGGTGGATCAGTCGACTTCAATGATGACCTTTGGGGAAGCCGTTGCTCAGCCAATGACAGGCACATCTTTGGAGCCTACCCAGACACTGACTACCGTCGATGTTGAGGGGGAACCAGAATCTGTGGTACCTCCGACCGGGATCCGGACTTCTGAAACAGTTGCTTCTAAACCTGACTCCAGGCCGGTTCCAACTTCCACCCCGGCCAAAAAGAAACAGAAAATCAAGCATGCCTCCTCCACTGCAGAAGGCCTACTAGATTGGCAGTCCTTCACTTCTTCCCTCATGCAGGCCTTTATGGCCCTTAGGCCTTCAGCCTCAACCTCCACTTCTCTACCTTTACTCAGTCCTAGGCCTGCCTCAGCCTCTTCCCTTCCTCCCATGACTTCTCAGGTTTGGGAGGAAGAGCATGATTCTTCCTTTTCTTCCTCAGAGGACTCTATATCTTATACCTCCCAAATTGCATCTCCCCAGGAGTATTATTCTCTTGATGAGGAATCTGTTGAAGGGGATTCTCCCCATGAGGATATTACTTTTGGTGAGACCATCACCCAGATGAAAGACTATTTCAAATGGGATACCTCACAAATGACTGACACCCAAAAGAGGTACTTTGAGCTCCTTCAAGTAGAATCCCCCTCCCCTTCTGCTGTTCCTCCAGTTCTGCCTGCTTACTTGGATGCCTTTAGTTCTGCATCTAAGGCCCCAGACTCACAGCCACCTGCCCCAAGCACCCAGACAGCTTCTACAAGGTGCCTGATGACCAGAACTTCTTAGTCAAACCACCCTTGGCAGACCCAGCAGTGATTGCCACCTTCCCTGATAAGCAATCCAGACTGCTTCCCTCCACCTGGAACAACAGGAACCAAACAGGAAAACAGGAAAAACAACAGAAGCAAATTCCACCAAAGGATTTATTGCACACTGGAAATAATCTCTCTCTGACGTCTCGGCCAAAGCCTTCAAGGAGAGTTCTCCTTGAAGGCTTTGGCCGAGACGTCAGAGAGAGATTATTTCCAGTGTGCAATAAATCCTTTGGTGGAATTTGGTTCTGTTGTTTTTCCTGCTTCCCTCCACCTCTCTCCTACCCACAAATAAAGACAGCAAATCTATGGATAGGATGAGCAAGAAGGTGTACACCTCCTCCACTTTGGCTTTCAGAGCCATTAATTATCAGATGCACATGACTAAGTATGCTCTGGACTTGGTGTCTCAAGCCTCCTTCATGCTGGCTTCTATTCCTGACAACCCCATTAAGGCTGTCATCTCCTCTAAACTATCCCTGGCTACACAAGTAGCCAGACACATGATTAGATGCAGCTATGATGCTGCAGAGCCATCTGCTCGCTCTACAGCACCTGCTTCTGTCCTCAGGAGATGCTCCTGGCTGAGACTTCAGAATCTCCCAGAAGACTTCAAATCCAAAGATCTTGGATGCCCCCCTATATTGCAATTTCCTTTTTGGAAAACAATCTGGAGATCTCTTTAAGAATCTGCAAGAAAAAAGTAAGGAAGTGCAGGACATTAAGTATCTATGGTGTCGCCCATTCCTGGGTATTATAGAAACTACCCGGCTAAGACCACCTTTGTAAGGCGTAACCCTCCACAGATGGGTGCTTCCTCTTTCAGATCTAAAAGAGGAGCAAGAAGACCCACCATGTCCAGACCTAATGCACCACATCCTCAACCCAGACAGTCCTTTCAGGACAGAGGAGGTTCCAACAATGCGTGACTGCCTTGCCCACTTGCCACTCTCTGCATGCCTTCCCCACTGCCTCCCCTTTTGGCAAACCATGACCTCAGACCAATGGGTACTATCTATTATTCAAAAAGAATATTTCCTTTCCTAGAAAGAAAAACCACCCAGGAAACGCATCCCATTTCCCCCCAAAAAACAGCTGCATCTCCTTCCACAGGTTCTGTCAGACCTGCTGAAGCTAGGTACCATAGAACTTGTCCCCTCAGGACAGGAAGGAAAGGGTTTCCACTCCCGTCTCTTCCTGGTGCCCAAAAAAGACGGCCCCTGGAGACCTATCTTAGACCTCTCCTTCCTAAATCTTCACCTTCAGGTACCCACCTTCAAAATGCTGTCACTTGCCACCCTGCTACCTCTTATTCCGGCCAAGGCCTTTATGGCCACCTTGGACCTAAAAGAGGCTGACCTACACATACCCATTAGGACTTCCCACAGAAGATTCCTGCATTTTTCTGGGCCCTCCTCTCATTTCCAATTTACTGCTTTGCCCTTTGGTTTGTCCACTGCCTCCCAAGTGTTTACAAAGTGCCTAGCCCCAGCCATTGCCTTCTGCAGAACTCAGGGAATCAAGATTTACCCCTATCTGGACGACATCCTAATGCTGACAGAGTCATAAAATACCCTCTCAAAGCATCTGCACTTCACCATGTCCCTTCTGTAGAATCTAGGGTTCACCCTCAACCTTCCAAAGTCCTCCTTGAACCCAGACCAGGACAAGAATTTATTCTGGGTTGCAGAATCAGAATGGAAAAAATGAAGGCCTTTCTCCCACAGGACAAGGTACTGTCTCTGACCTCCCACTTCAAGGATATCCTACACTCTCAGAAAGTAACTGCAAGGCAATTACTTCATCTCCTGAGCTTAATGGCAGTAACTATCCCTATGCTACCACTGGCCAGAATGCGCAAGCTACAGTGGTACCTCAAAAATATTTGGTCCCAGCACCTGAATCACTTGGAACAGGTAATTCCCCTCTCTCCCTGTCTAAAGACAGAAATCAGCTGGTAGATCCAACAAGTCCAGCTAAACCCAGGACTTCCACTACTACCTCCCACCCCAACCCAAGTAATGTGTACATATGCTTCAGATTCAGGTTGGGGTAAAACAATGGCATCTTAAAGGGTTCAAGCAAACTGGCACCCTTCTCTAAAGGCCAAACACATCAATGTCAGAGAAATGACAGCAGTCTTCCTAGCTCTAAAGACCTTTACCCCTCTATTTCTACCGGGGTTCTTCTAATAGTGACCAACAATACCACTGTAATGTGGTACCTCAACAAACAGGGAGGAACAAAGGCTAATAAGCTGTGCAGACTAACCCTGCTGATATGGGACCTAGCCTCTCACCACAACTTGTCCCTGCAGGCAACCTACATCCCCTCACAGGACAATAAGCAAGCAGATTTCCTAAGCAGGACATCCACTCCACAACACGAACGGATGCTGGACAGGACTGTCTTCCTAGATATAGTCCACCGGTGGGGCACTCCTCAAATAGACCTGTTCGCTTCCCCCCCAGAACAGGCAGCTGCAGACCTTCTGCTCAAAGACCTACTCCCCTCTAGCATGGAGAGTAGACACTTTCAACATCTCTTGGGAGGGGAAGTTTCTTTATGTCTTCCTCCCTTCCCAATGATTCAGAAAGTTCTCCTGAAAATCAAGAAGGGCAAACCGAAAATCTTGTTCGTGCCTCCCTACTGGCCAAGGCAGCACTTGTTCCCCCTACTTCACAATCTAGCCAAGGGCAATCACTACAAGTTACCCTACAGGGTGGACCTCCTGATACAAGAAAAAGGAACTCTCCTCCACCACCACTTGCAGATGTTATCCCTGACACTGTGGGTGATAAACTTTTGACCCCATTCAGACACCATTACTCAGAGGACGTGCTTTCAGTCCTAAGGAAGGCAAGGAAACCTACCACCAGAAAATCTTACCTAGCTAAATGGGAAAGATTTACTAAGTGGTGTCTAGACAAGGGCAAGGACCCTTACATTGCTGATACCCCCTGGTTCTTGCTTATGTGTGTCAATTGATAAAAAGTGGACTTTCCTACTCCTCAGTCAAAGTACACCTTTCTGCTATCTCAGGCTGCTGGCCTCTTGATCCCCCCTTGCTAGCCAGGCTTGACGTGAAATTCTTCCTTAAAGGGGTGCTACACATGAGACCCCCAAAGAAGCCTATCCCTCTGCCCTAGGACCTTAACTACATCCTCAAATTTGCTCAACACCCTTTCGAACCTGCTGGGACATCTTCCCTACAAATTTGTACATGGAAAACAGTCCTTCTAGTGGCTATCACTTCAGCCAGAAGGGTTTCACAGTTGCAAGCCTTAATGGCCTGCCCCCCCTACACCACCTTCCACAAGGACAGGGTCACCCTAAGAACTAATCCCTCCTTTATGCCCAAGGTGGTCAATAACTTGTCTCTAAACCAATCTATCCACTTACCCACTTTCTTTCCCTCTCCCACTAATGAAGAGGAGAGGATACTACACTCCCTGGATCTGCACAGGCAACTAAGATTTTACCTGGACAAAACCAAATCCATTAGGAAATTGCAGCAACTCTTTGTTTCCTTCCACCCTAGAGCTCTGGGCAAGGCAGTCTCCAAACAAACCATTGCATGCTAGATCAGCAAAGCCATTTGTCTCTGCTACTACCTCCACGGAAAAAAAAAACCCAGTGGGAGTAAAGGCCCACTCCATAAGAGCAGTGGCCGCCTCCAAGGCTTTCATAAAAGGTCTGGACACAGCATCCATTATGGAAGCAGCCACATGGTTCACTATCCACACTTTCACCAAACATTACAAACTTGACCAAGTCTCCAGAGCTCGTGCAGGATTTGCCAGGGCAATCCAAAAGGGCTTTGTAGAATTCTCATCAGTATCTTCCACCCTCTCATCCATCTACGCTGTGGTACTCTCCCACAACTAGAATACTGCAACATAGGAATAGAAGGACATGGAATAGTTGTGTAAAACCTTACCATAACCATAGATGTCCTTCTCTTCCATGTTACAGTATTCCTTCCCACCCACTATTCCCCCCCCCCTCTTCATTCTCCTTTATCCCCAGCTTTAACCTGTACCTATGTGTGCTACAGAAGGACCCCAGGGTCGCATACCTGAGACTACTGGCTTTTCCACCTGCTGGGCCTTCAACTCTACCTGCTGACCTTCAAGTTCTGAGGATTGTACGTGCAGGCGTCATATTTAAGGCTCCTGGTGTATGGCCTTGCATCTGATGTCCCACGCATGCTGCAACAGCCAAGTTGAAGCTTTTGTATAAGTACAAGTAAAGCCTTTATATTAGTCCACTTACAAGTCACCTGAGGGCAGAAAATCCCACAACTAGAATACTGCATCATGGAAGAGAAGGACATCTATGGTTATGGTAAGATTTTACATAACTATTCTTTCTCTGCATTACTCTTTGAGTTATCCTCTGCTCCAAGGGTGTTCACAAAGTGTCTAGTTTTTATGAGTGCCAATGCAGACTGCACAGTATTTGTATTTTCTTTACTTGGATGACTTTCTACTTATTTTTGCTGAGTATCTCAGAACATGTCAAGAGTCACTTAACACAACTAAGAAATCTCCTTAATCTAGGATTCCAGGTCACAATTCAAAAATCTTCCTTGATTCTGTCTCAAAGGATAATGTTTGTAGGATGCCTTCTGGATACCTCCACACAAAAGGTATCTGGAATTGTTCCCAAGTTTCTCCAGTCAGTACGAGACTTCAGCAAGAGAATATTTCAGGATTCTAGAGTTCATGGCATCTGTGCTTCTCATTATTATTCTTGCCAGATTACATAGGAGGAAAATTTAAATTGTCCCTCAAGACTGGTCCCAGCATCTGCACTGGCTGATTTCAGTGTTGGGCATTGTAAAAAGAGAGCTACTTTGGTGAAGGAGCTAGATGTCTTTGAACCCAGTTCTTCCATTCTGTTGTACACCCCCCTGCAGAATCTGTAACAATGGTTAAAAGCTTTTTGCATGGGGAACAGTGTCCACGGGGGGCACATTAGTGTGAAAGAAATGCCGTCTGTCCATACTCAGGATTCTCTTCATCATCTGTCATTACCATAATCTCTTCAAGTGATCACAGACAACACCACAGTGATGAGGGGCAGAAACAGGGGGGCACTGGGTCCTACCCTCTATGCAGGCTACCTGTGGTGGGTTGGGAGGTCACAAGTACTTTTATTGCTTTGCACATTCCGGCAAATCAAAATGTAGTGGCAGACCAGCTAAACAGAACCAGGACAGACCCCTTAGAAATGGAAACAGAACAAGAGGGTCTTCCATGAATTGATCCAGTTGTGGGGAACTCCTCAAGTAGATCTGTTTGCCTCCTTTTAAAACAGACAACTAAACAAGTTCTGGTCCAGAATTCCTTGCAAGCAGGCTTGGAAGACATGCTTTTTCATGCCCATGGACAGCAGTGTTACTCTGTCTTTCCACCCTTTCCACTGATATCCAGGACTATACCAAAGATTCAGAAAGACTTTCCAAAGATCATTGTAGTGACTCCCTTATGGAACTGGCCAGGGCAACTACCACAGGCTTCCTTACACAGTGGATCTACTCATGCAAGATGGGGGGAGTTTGATACAGTCCAGTCCCAAACAACTTCATCAGTTTTGATAAGGCACCTTTTTACTGAAGATGTGCAGCAGGTTTTAAAGGAGGCAAAGATACCCTGCTACTAGGAAATCTTATATGGGTAAATGGAAGAGATCTGCTAGTTGGTGCTGCACTAACAACTAGGGCCCATCACAGTTTCTCTACCATTGGTTTCCCAATATTTGTGAAAGTTATTACCGTGTGCTGGGAAAGACAAGTCTGTCTCCCATTTAACCAGCTCACTGGGCTGATTTATAGTTCATTACTTGGAAGGCTGTTTTACTCCTTGCCCTAACATCTGTAAGAAGGGTATCTGAGTTGCAAGCTCTTTTGGTGGGTCAACCATATGTGGTATTCCATAGTAATATGGTTATTTTAAGAGGAAATTCCTCATTTATGCCTGTAGTCATTTCAGAGTTTACTGTGAATTAAGCCATCAATCTACATCTTTCTGGAGCCTAAAAAACAGGGAGAAAAGATTCTTCATACTCTGGATGTGCGTAGACAACTCTGGTGTTACATTTATAGAACTAAATATTTTAGGAACACTGAACGGCTGCTTTATTTCCTATGAAGGGAATAAAAAAGGTGCAACCTGTGTCAAGACAGACCATTTCCAGATGGTTGTCCTTTGCAATTTCTTTTTGCTATTCCCACCATTATAAGACACTTCCAGGCAGGGTCAAGGCTCATTCTACCAGTGTCTTGGCTACTTTGATGGCTTAATGGAAAGGGGTGGAGTCTAGAATTATGCTAGAAGCATCTACTTGCTACTCTGTACATACCTTTACAAAGCACTATGAAGTAGGTTAATTTCCAGAACAGACTTTGCTAGGACCATTCTCCAGGGAGTTCTAAACTCTCATCCTTCATCTTCCAGTCTTTCTAAGCTATGGATGATGCTGTGGTGCAGCAGTAGCATTGTCGCCTCACAACAAGAGGTTCTTCAATTCGATTCTCGGCTGGGGTGCCTTCTGTGTGGAGTCTGCATGTCCTCCCTGCGTTATTGTGGGTTTCCTCCCACATTACAAAGACATGCATCTGGAAAGTTTTTCCCCGGGCCTCCACTGAAAATTGGCTTCATTGCAAGTTGGACTTTCCTTGTAAACAAATGTTAAATAAATAAAATAATCTACCTTTACAGCTAAAGCTACTGCAGCAATGATTTATGGATGATCATAATACAGTTGTGTTAAGTAAACATGACAATAGAGGTTTGATTAAATCACAGCTGCAGTAGCTCCCTTCACCCCCTTTTTTGTATTTATGTAAGGTAATGGTTTGTATACTGTACCTAACTTTACCTTTTTTAGCAGGACAGTAGTCTCCCTTATTTCAGTTGGTAATAAAATACTGAAGCTTTTGGCTCCCAGGCTGCTGGTTTCTCTATGCAGAGCTTGCTAATTTAACACCCTGGACAAGTGTGGAAGGAGGCCAAAACTTAAGAAGACTGGTCAGTTGTCATATCCTAGGTGGGATTATAACCCATATAGCTAAGGCTACTGCATCAGTGATTTAATTGGACATCTACTGTTGCTGTAAGTTTACTTGCACAACTGTACTTTATATTTGTCAGACAAAATATTTGTGCTGTTTATAATAGGTACTGTATTTGCCATTAGGCACTGTACATGCATGCATTGAAGATGGAGTTGTTTTGCATTATGTATGAATGTACTGTTTTATTAATTAATTGTATTTTATTTATTCTGTATATCCTAAAAAGTGTTATTCATATATATTTAGTAATGCTAAAACGTAGGCATATGTTTAATAAAAAAGAAACCATTACATTTTTCTTTGTCATGTATTATGCATATTTCTTTTATTTAACATTTAGCATTCATGCCATCATTACATAAGTTGATCAAGTCCTGTCTCTGAACTTTCACTCCCCCCTCCTGAACATTATTCTGCATGTATTGTTCCCACTAATTCCATGTATTTATATGTAGTAGTTTGTTCCATCTGTTTTCCAAAAATATTGCCTCCATTTCGTTTGTCATCTTTACATTTAATAATTCACCTATAGTTGGTTTGGATTTTGATTTCCATTTTCTGTTAATTGCTTTTTTGGCAGCCCATAGCATTAAACTTAGTGAGGCCTTAGTATGTCTAGGCTGTTCAGTTTCTATATCCCAACTCAAAATAATAATTTATTTATTCATTTATTATTTATATATTTATTTATGTAATATTTGTTTCCTTAGTTAGTCATTTGCTCGCCCAAAATTTTGGGCAAACTACCTGTGTTAGGTTTTTCTCTGTACTAAGATTAAGTAGTGAGCCACAGTACAGATGGAAGAATGAGCCAACACACTAAGCTGCATCTTTCATGGTACGTTGCAGCTCTGCTTGGCCAAAGGAATTTTTAAATCAAGCAGTCAATTAATCAAGTGAGCAACTTAAATCCTGAGCCTGAAAGGAACTCTGGCACTATTTAGGGGTTCATAGGTGTTTACTAGGCTAATGACCACAAGGGCCTTTTTTTAAGCCTAGCCATACATTCCAAATCTCTGACGAGTTCTTGTACCCTTGATAAGTGAAAGCAGGGGCTTGGGAGGTGAAACATTTATAAGCAGGGGCCTGGGATATGAACTATTTACAGGCTGCCTGTGTCCATTAGAGACATGGGTGCCAAACCAGGGATGAACTTCCTGTTCCCCATCCAATGATGATTCTTTCCCTGGCTTTGCATGTGAGACTAGTAAGACTTATGGGTCTGTAGATGGCCCACCTTGTGCAGAGGGATGACTGTTGTTTTCTCTCTTCAAGAGGCATGATTCCTGTTTGGATGCTACAGTTAAACTGCAATTCCATAGAGCCTGATAGGTCATGTTTCATACTATTTAGAAGGCATCCTGAAATATTATCTGGGCCCATTAATGCAGTATTCTTGGCCTTAGAGAGAGCATTAAGGACCTGTTCTCTGGTGATAGCAGGGGGAATTATATTTTATGGTATTTCCCAAGGGAAGGTTGACCTTCCTTCCTTACTACCTTACTTGTTTCAGGACTAAAGCTCATTACACTTGAGTTCTGAAACAACTAAGTTAAGAAGGAAGGCTGGCAAACTAAGCAACTGCTGTGGCTTAGATAGACTGGAGTACTTTCTGGAAACTTACAGCTGGTAATACTTTTTGGAAATATGACATTGATCAAAAATAGCATTTAGTTTACTGAGTTGTATGCAACATTTAAAAAGAGCATTTGTTATTTTTTCAGTTTACTTTCAACACTATCTTCCCCAATTTGCTAAACAGTCTGAACATGCCACTGCAAAGCTCTACTTTTTAAGCACACTGTCTTGATACAAACACATTGGTTGAAACGGTCACAGCATGAGTGCAGTTTTGCAAGAAATATATTCTTCTTGTATATTTTACAACTTAAATTCAAAGCTCTAATCCATGCAGGATTATTAAAAACATTCTCACTAATCATATCATATCATAGATTAGCAAAGCATAATATCTGGCTAATTAATGCAGATCCATGCTCTTACGTCTTTGCTACCCATGCTTTTGTTTATTGTCTTTTTATTCTCACTTCCAGTCTTTTGTAATATCTTCTAATTGATTTTTATAGTTGTCACACATTATTTATATGCTCTACTAATTCTCCTTTTTTTAACAACAGTTTATGTTCTTTACTCAATTAAAAACTCAACCAAAGTTGGTCTTTCACTTCACATTTCATTATCCCTTTCTCTTTGCCTATACTCTGTTATCAGCCCATGGTAGGGAATGCAGTGTGTAACTTACAGTCCAAACATCTGCTTCGTCTTATCCCACTCTGTTACCTTTCCTTCCCTAACTGTTTGCTCCTAGTGTCTTGGCTACTTTTCACCAGTAAATTCCACCAGACCGTCTTGTCTGTTTTCATGCCCCTACTTGCAGTCATCCTTGATGGTAAAAATCTCCTTTCTGCATTCCTTTGCTGACTTTGTTCTTAAAATGCTTATCCTACTTTATAAATATGATATTCTGTGCATTGTATTCTCCTTAAGTGCCTTCACCCAAAATCCCACAGTCTCCTTATTTTTTGAACCCCCCCTCCCCATTTCAACATAATTTCTTCCCACATTGATTTTATAATCTTCTGATTGTATTATGTTTATTAGCCTTAACTGCGTAGCTCTAAAGTATCCCTTCAAATGTGGTAATCCTAAACCACCTTGTTCTATTGGGGAGGGGACATCTTATCCCACTTAACTCTTGCCCATTACCCAGCAACATAAATTCCTTCAATTCTGTATTAATTATGATCCACAACTTTTATCTGGTTGATACGACTAACCTGTATATAGTACTTGAAGGGACTTTAAGTTTTCACTGCTTGTACCTTAGTATCAATATTTATAGTCAAGACCTCCCAACTTCTCAGTTTTTGGATTATTCTTTGTGTAGTCTTTTCCCACATATCATTAACTGCCATAATATAATCCTTTTTAATCCACAGACCTAGGTACTTCATCTTATTTTCCCATAAATATGGGTATTGCTGAACCAAAGTGTGTGTGAGAACATAGTATGTTCTTCTTGTTTCACTATTGCTTGCAGTCCTAACTTATGGAATATCCTGCCGTGGAAAACCTTGTCTGGTCTAACTACCAAAGAATTTTCTCCTCCTCCTGAAGCCAGTGGATGCCCTGTCTGTCGTCACAATGTCTCAATATAAAGGGAGTCGGACGATCCCATGGCTTCAGTTCTTTCTTGCTATCGGAGCCCAAAAACAGAGCGTTAGTCAATGCATCTGTCAGTCCACACTAGAGAAAGAGAACATCTAAAGCGAAGTACACTCTTGAGGAACTTCTCATGTGCTTTTTTAAGTGATATTAGAGAAAGTAAATAACCGCCTCCTCTGTGGAAAGCAGATACCACACCGGGACTTGCGTTCTTTTTGTGTGACTTGTTTGGGCCCAAAACACAATGTTCCTAACTGTCAGTTCTGTCCTCGCTTTAATAGTAGAACGATCAAGCTTAGGGCTGATATTTTAACTAAACATTTTAGTGAGTCATTTGGGCTTTCTTGTACTATGTCATCCACCAGTCGAGCTAAAGTTGATCTTCCTAGGCGTAGAAAGGAAAAGCACCTCAGACTTAGTGCTTTGGACATTACTTGTTTGCCGTCTGCCAGTCCTCCTAAGCTTGTGATTGTCAAAAGAAGGTGAGGCATCTTCATAGGTTCATACTAGGCTATCTGCCCTAGGGCATTTATAAGCCTAGCCAGAGTGTGTTTAGCTTTCGCCACCCATTTTAAATTAATTTTGCTATGCCCTTTTTCGAGGTTAGTATACTGTGCCTCTAACAGTGACACAGAAGTGATACCCAGGGTAAACCTACGATCTCCCATCCACTCATCAAGATTCCTCTTGAAGAGAGTCAGTGAGGGACTCTGCCTAACCTGGACTGGGATTTTATTCCAGAGTGAAGGGAGCCTCTGGGTTATGAAGCTGTCCCTCCAGCATGTCCTATTTATTTCAGTGCTGAGGTTCAAGTCTCTCGAGCGCGTAGCTCGATGGGATTTGGATTTTCTGAGATGCAGCATGTCCATTAATTCCGGGTTGGACATGGCTTTATACGTCAGGCACAGATCACCTCTGAGCAGGCGGTATGCCACTGAGTAGAGCTGGAGTTTCTTTAACCGGGCAGCATATGGCATCTGTTTGAGCCTTTTGATCCTCTTGGTGAGGTACTTTTGGGGTCTTTCCAGTTGCTGCAGGTGTCTGGTAAGTTACGTCCCAAAAGGGGCATTGTACTCAATTATGGGCCTGATAAGGGATGAGTAAAGAGGCACGATGACCTCCCCCGATCTAGATGTGAATCCCTTCATGATTAGGTGGGCTATATAAAATTTTTCTAACCACTTTGGCCACGTGGTTGTCAAATAAGAGATTGCTATCAACTTGGGTCCCCAGGTCCCTAATTACTTCTTCTGTACTTAATGGATTACCACCTATGTGGTAATTTGTGGGCACTTTGTTTTTGCCAAAGGGGATGACTATACACTTTTTGGCGTTTAGCTTGAGGCCATGGCTCTGGCACCAGTTGTCTGTTTCTATGAGGCCCTTTTGGAGGATGCTTGCGTCGGCTGGAGAGTCGATTATGGCACCCAGTTTGCAGTCATCTGCGAACTTGGTCAGCCACAGTCTTTCCGTGTTGGCCTGTACCTCCGAGAAATATATACCGAACAAGAGAGGTCCCAGGATTGAGCCTTGTGGGACGCCACTTGTAACTGGTTTGGAGTCTGCCATGGCTCCAGCAATTCTAACCATGTGGGTTCTGTCCTTGAGCCAGTTTGCAACCCATCTAGTGACATAGGGGTTTATATTTAAGCTGGTGAGCTTATCTATAATGCCCGAGTGGGGTATTGTATCGAAGGCTTTTGCGAGGTCCAGGTAGGCTGTGTGGACCACCTTCCCCTCGTCAATGGCCTTGGTGACTGTTTCAGAGAAATCGACCAGGTTTAAGAGGCAGGATCTGCCCTTAACAAAGCCGAACTGGGTAGGATCCAGTGTCTGTAGGTCCCTAATATCTTTATTTATGAGGTCCATGATTGTCCTTTCCATAGCTTTGCAGACCAAGCTAGTCAGGCTTATGGGGCAAGAGTTTCCAGGATCCGTTGAGGCACCACCTTTGTGGAGAGGGACCACTGTTGCTGTACGCCACTCTTTGGGTACATATCCTGTAGTAAGGCTGAGATTGAACAGTAGTTTTATGTTTGGGTTTAGCTCTTCTTGGAGTTCATGTAGGACGCAGCCCAGAACACCATCTGGTCCTATTGATGCTGGGTTTTTTGCTTTGGAGAGGGCAGCTCTTACCTGAGCATCTGAGATGTCAGGGGGGCAGCAGTCTGCTGGGATAGATATTTGCCCTTTTGGTGGGGAGAAGTTTGCGCTGAACCTGTCAGCTAGGATGTTGGCAATGTCTGTGGGTTAGATGTATTTTTCTGTCATTTTGGACTAATTCTGAGCATATCTGGGAATTCCCATCCAGGTTCCTAACATAACTAAAGAAAGCCTTGTGATTATCCTTGGTGTCCTGTGCAATTTTTCTCTCGAAGCTGGCCTTAGACGATTTTATGAGTGCCCGTAGTTTTTTGCTAATACTGACCAGAGATGCCTTCCCTTTTTTGGGATTTTGCTCTATCATGTAGTAGCTTCTTCCTTCTATTGTATAGTTTGTTTATGGCTGGGGTCCACCAGACAGGACGTCTGCCTTTGGAGGATTGGGTCTTGGTTTTAGTTGGGATTGCATGATCCATGCATTCCTGAAGGTGTTCATAGAATGCATTTATAAAGGATTCTGCGGTCTGGGCCGTATTTTCCACAAGCTCGGGGGCTTTGAAGGATTCCACCTGGGTTTTGAGGAGTGTGAAATTTGCTTTAGAGAAGTTTTTCAGTGTGGTTTTCTGGGCAGGGGGTGGGGTCGGGGTGTGAATATCCAGTGAGATTAGTTTATGGTCTGATTTTACCAGTGAGGGATACACTTCTGGTCTGGAGCATAGAGTCCCCATGTTGATGATGATCAGGTCCAGTATGTTTTCCCCTCTTGTGGGAGTGGTAACAAGTTGTTCCATAGCATTTGAGTTTATAAATTCTAGGAACCTTTGGGCTTGGGTGTTGGAGCTAAAGTAATGCTCCCAGTCTATGTTTGGGTAGTTGAAGTCGCGCAATATAATGGTGTTTGGAGAGACCTTCATATTTTCCAGTGTTCTCAGGAAGGCCAAGTGGGGTTCCTGGGTTTGGGTGGGTGGTCTGTAGCAGGCTATAAACTGGAAGGCAGTTTTACCCACTGTTAGTTGCACATGGATATTCTCTGATGCTTCGTGCTGTGCCACCAACCTGGAGGTGTGGGTATCTTTGACGAATATTGATACTCCCCCTCCTTTTGTGGTTCAGCCCAAGTTTTGGGTACGAAAAGCATGGTATGAGGTATAACCTGGTAGTGCTGGGGTGCTCTTGGGAGCCTTGAACCAGGTTTCTGTTACTGCACAGATATCTATGTTCTTCAGCTAAGGAGAGTTTTGAGTGCGTGCATCTTGAGGTTTAGACTTCTGGCGTTGAGTAGCATTACTCTTAGTTTCTTATCCCTTGTGATACCTATGGAGGTGGGTATGTCTTTTGAGCCTTGCCTAAAAAAGGCACTATGGGGGAAGCAAGAGCCTTTTCCAATATCCAAAAGCCCAGGGGTGACAGGTGCAAGCCGTCCCTAGCGAAGCATCGTGGCTCGTCAAGCATGTCATCCCAGGCTGACAGGCATTGGATCCCCTTTGAATGACACCAATACTTAAGCCAATTGTTGAAATTGATCATCTTGTCTTCATATTGTGGCATCATTCTTGGTGAAGGTAAGATGCTACTCAAGGTCAGGGTCATACCGGCCTGGGCTACATGCTCAGAGAGCTCCTCTGTCTCTTTTCATGTAGTCCAGGGAGGTACGTCTCAGGTCATTCACACCAGCATGGACAATGACCGAGTCATATTTGTACTTGCCTTGGAGTGACCTGAGTGCTTGTGTTATGTGGCGGATCCTAGCGCCCGACAGGCAGCTCACCGTGACGTTCTCCTTGTTCAGCCTGGTGAGCGGGACGTCAGTGTGCCTGATGATAGAGTCACCTATTACAAGTGTATCAGGTGTGTTGTTTAGCCTTAAGGGCTGTGACTGTTCGGCACACTGGTTTTGTGAGCTATGTGTTGCACGTGCTTTGTTTTGGGGTAGCGGTTGCTTGGGTGTCTGCTTTGGAGGTCTCTGCTGCTTAGGCAGATTTTTATTTAGAGCCTCTGAGTATGTTTTTGTGTGTTAATGTGTTTGGTTTGCTGTCGTGGTAGGTCTATGTGAGACTTGAATCATAGTGAGTGTGGTTTCCTTCTCCTCCTGACTGGTTACGCCAGTGCTGAGTTGAGAGAGCTTAGCCTCCAGTTTGGCTATATGGTTGCATCTCTCACATGTGTTGGAATTTGTTGGGAGGAGGAGAGGGTTGTCTGTGTACATGAGGCAGTTGTAGCATTGCTTCAAGATTCCCATATTCACCAGCTGGACTGGAGAGGAGATTGACAACTGACCTTTGGACATGGTAGAATAGTATTGGGAATTCCTTTATAATTGAAAAAAAAAAGGGCCAATGGGGAACAAGGTACTCGAGGGGAGTTTGTGAGGGTGTAGTGCTTTTAATTTTTTAGTGCTGACTTGTATAATTGCTTTAGTGAGCAAGTGCCACATAACTTAAATGCAATGTGTTACAGGTAACTTAAATGCAAAAATGATAAACAGTAACTTTCTTTCAAGCGAAACAAGGAAATAAGTACAGTAAGCAATGCAGATATCACTAGGGATCCACAGAAGCACTGAAAAGCCACGTTTTAGGTGGAATTAGCATTTCAGGGAAATAACAAGCATACAAACAAAGCTAGATTCAGCAGGCCTGGATCTAGTCTATGCTACAGCAAACAAGATGTACCAATTTCAGTAAGAAACAGTTCAAATATGCAGGCACTATAAGCCTTTAACCAGAAATTTCCAGCTCAGAAGGGCAGAGTCCAGCCTCTCCTCCCACAAGAGTGCAGACCACGAACCTTCTTAATGTAAAATAACTGGCCTGAAGCCCAAGTGCTTAAACCAGAACTAATACACTTTTAGAATAACAGACACTGAGCCCTCAATCAGCAGTTCCCAACTTAGAAGGATGTAAGCTACCTGTCCTGCCACCACAGTGCAGGCCACAAACCTTCCTAATGTAAAACAACCGGTCTGAAGCCCAAGTGCTTAATCCAAAAGACTTAGAATGATAGCTACACTTTAATCAAGTTACTACCAAGCAGTAATAAATACAATTGAATACTTTAAAGAATGCCTGGATTAGTGCTCAAGTTATACAAACAAAGCTAGATTCAGCAGGCCTGGATCTAGTCTATGCTACAACAAACAAGGTGTACCAATTTCAGTAAGAAGTAGTTCAAATATGCAGGCACTATAAGCCTTTAACCAGAAATTCCCAGCTCAGAAGGGCAGAGTCCAGCCTCTCCTCCCACAAGAGTGCAGACCACGAACCCTCTTAATGTAAAATAACTGGCCTGAAGCCCAAGTGCTTAAACCAGAATTAATACACTTTTAGAATAACAGACACTGAGCCCTCAATCAGCAGTTCACAACTTAGAAGGATGTAAGCTACCTGTTCTGCCACTACAGTGCAGACCACAAACCTTCTTAATGTAAAACAACTGGTTTGAAGCCCAAGTGCTTAAACTAAAAGGCTTAGAATGAGTTACACCAAGCAGTAATAAATGCAACTGAGTACTATTAAGATGACGCAAAAGCAAAATAAAGTAGGAAGATAGGAATTAACACAAATACAGTAAAAGCAGATAAAACTTTTTTTTTTTTTGAGTGAGCAAATGAGATGGGCCCAGGAGTTACAGGACAGAAACAAGTGCAAATGCAGGCCTTCAAATCAGAAATTTGAGAGAGATGGAAGACCACCCAAACAGCCAATAACTACAAATTCTGGGCCAGAACCACTCCTTATGTGGTAGACAGGTTACCTAATGCTTACCACTCCCACTGATAAGCTAGAAGGCTTCCCTCCAACACAGAAAGGCTTGGGGGGCTCAGAAGCTTACAAACAGCAAATCTGTATCTGGAACACTAATTACAGGAAAGGTACGAAACAGGCTTACAATATTTTTTTTTTCAGAAAAGTAGCAAAAACAGTAGTAAAAATAATTCACATGCAGTGCAAGCTGGCACACTTGAGTATGTAGCAATATTAGTCCACACACAGTTTGAAAAAATGTAATTAAATTAAAAAGGACTAAAAGCAAGTGCAGAAAGGGTTTATTAGGTAGAATGCAGTAAAGAGATGGGACTGGGGGAGTATCCTAGATCAAATCTACAGTGGGGTGGGCACTGCAAAAGCCACCAAATTTAAACTACAACCAAGAACAGGGAGGGGGTGGGGAAGACAGTTTCAACAGAGATGTGAGGAATCACAGTGCAAATTATAAAACCAGAAAAATATATACTGATCTCTGTATATTTGCAGAACAGTAAGACAACAGATATCTAAGCAACAATTTAGCTCTATAATACAGAATAATACAGAAAAATATACTCAGCTCTATATATTTGCAGATAGTCTTGTAAGGCTCTCTCTCAGTGCACAGGTTCCAATTTAAATGCAGGCTGTTAACAGGTCAGAATTAAGGGAACCTGGAGTTTAAGCAACACACAAGATATAAAAAACGGTTATATCAGCTGAAGACAAGGCAGAAAATGAGGGTAGGGTGGGGAAGACAGTTTCAACAGAGATGTGAGGAATCACAGTGCAAATTATAAAACCTGAAAAATATATACTGATCTCTGTATATTTGCAGAATAGTAAGACAACAGATGTCTAAGCAACAATTTAGCTCTATAATACAGAATAATACAGAAAAATATACTCAGCTCTATATATTTGCAGATAGTCTTGTAAGGCTCTCTCTCAGTGCACAGGTTCCAATTCATAGCCCCCTTCAGCAAATAATGCTGTGGCACAGGCATCTATTCAGACTCATCTGGAGTCCAATAAGACTCTGAGTCCCTCTACTTTCTTGTGAGCTGAAGGACTTATCTCAATGTTTGGGTCCCAGGGCCGTTTTGCAGGTTCTGGCATCAGATGGCCACTCTAAAATCTGACAATGGTTCCTTTTGTTGTCCAGAGATTACCTTGACTGACTGCACTCAGGAGTCAGTTGTTTATCCACATCTAAGTCCTAGTGCAGATGTTGCCCTTAGGCCTAAGCCTAGGGTTTCTCACAAAAAAAAAACTACATCCACCTTGCCCCAGCCTAGGGCTACCGACTCCCAAACTCAGGCTTGTAAGCAAGACCCACTTAGGGTGACTGAGAATTTGATTTCCTTGGTCAGATCCAGATACCTACCTCCCTCCCCCAAATCATCTCCTGGTAAAAGAAAGAGGGATACTGCCCCACAGGTGTTTTCTGACAACTGTGAATCTGAGGATGATTATGACAATGATGAATCCACTTTTGAGGAGTGTGAATCTATTGCCTCCTATGGGGATTCTGATTTTGAGAAGAACCTTGCTTTAGCCTCCCACTGAGGACATTTCCTTTGAGGAAACCTTACATACCCTGAGGGAGCACTGCACACGAGAAACTCAGGATTATCCACAATCCATGAATAGAGTTAGGGAATTCCTAAATCTCCCTAAGGATAAACCTCTTACCAATTCACCCAGTCTTAGAGGTGGTGGATGATGTTTTACTGGATTCTTCCGTACAACCAGACTCTCTTCCCCTTGCCCCTAGGAAACCTAACAGATTTTACAAGGTTCTAGATTCCCAAAAACACCTTTTTAAAAACCCTGTGGCAGATCCTGAAGTGGTAAGTGTGGGCCCTAAGGGAGCAAAAGCTAGTACTTCCACAAATCCTATACCAATAGACAAAGAAAGCATAGACTTAGGTTTGGAAAGAAATTCTGCACCTCTGATACCCTCATCATATGGGCTTTGAACTGACAGATCTGATGTTTTCATCTTCATTTCCTTTAACCTGCGGGTCTCTGTTCCAACCCTTGGAACCAACTGGCTGCTCTCCAAGCTTAAGATTCCAGAGTTGAGCTCCTCACTTCTACCCATAATGTTCCGCTCCCCTACACTATCTCAGATCTCATTTGTCGCTCGTTCATTCAGCAGTGAGGTTCCTGGACTCTGAGCTCCTCTGTTTAATTTCTTGAGTGAGTGTTATATTTAAAAACATTTTGGTACTATTCTCCTTTTTCAACTTCTTTTTTTTTCACTGTTAGTTGTTGTCTTCTGCCTTGCGTTGTCTTAATCAGGTTTTCTCTGTTTTGCCTGTCTCTCCCTTTTCCCTTCTCTATGGCTGACTAGAAACCACTTGGTTTCAAGAAATGCACCTCCTGTGGTTATACGATCCCACTGTCTGATGCCCACAGGGAGTGGGTTTTCCTGACTTGGGCCTGCACTTCTGGACTCCCACTGTGAGGTGTGCAAAGGTTTCCACCCTAGGGCCCTGACGAATAGGAGGAGCAAGCTTATCCTCAAAAGCTTGCTCCATCCAACTTCCTCTTTGGGAGTCCCTTCTACTTCAGGGGCTCAACTCCTCTCCAAAAAGTCCCGGGAGGCCCGGGAGAGCAGGAAGCACTCAACAATGGGTCCTCCTCGGAGCCACCTAAGAAGGCTCCAAGAGTCTTGGAGCCAACCCACTCTGACCCGGGGTCCTTGGCTCCTATCTCCTCTCCTCCGTGGCTTTGAGGCCAAGTGCTACTTCTGTGGCTGTTGATGTCTGTTTCAGCCCCGAGCTCTGTGCTGACCAGACTGCCCAGGAGGTCTCCCTCCTGCTCACCCAGTAGGTCTCTGAGACCCACCTCTTCCACTTCCTACAGGTCTTCTCAAAGCCTTACTTCCAAGGATGTGGGTAAACTGATGATACAGTTCCTCAAGGCCCAGATCCGGATGGGGCTTGTGTCTACTCCTTCCACATCTGGAATCATGAGGGTTTCCCTGTTCCAACCAGTAGCTCCTTCTCCAACCTGTCTTTCAGTGTTGGAGCTCTTGGTTCCATTGAGCACCGGTGCCAGGGTGTCAAAGGCAATTGAGATTTCTTTGTAACTTCCGACTGTTTCCTTGACCTGCTCAGTCCTGACCATGTTGGTTCTGAGTGTGCCTTGGAGCTGTAGCTTCAAGGTTGGCTCGGCCCTGACTCCCCCTTTGAAATCAGAGGCTCGGGCCCCCAGGAGGCATCTTCTTTGGTGGCTTTGGCCCAGAGGGGGCTGCTATCAGAGGGTCAGAGCCCTTTTGCTTTCAAGGTGGTGGAGAGGGTTTTCTCCCACCCTGGGAGAGCCACACCATGCACCTCCTTGGAACCTCCCCCTTCCCATTCTGGTCTGATGCCTGAGGCCACAAGTCTGCCACATGGACAGCCGGGGCCAGAATGCCTCCACAATCTCCCTTCTGTGGTTCGCCAAGAGTCTTCCGACACTTCTCCGGGAGCATCTCACCGAGGAGGTCCCCCAGAAGAAGTTGAATAAGAGGAGGCACATGGATTCCCCAGAGGAATTCCTCAGCACTGACACTGATTTCGAGGAAGGAGAAGGGTCCCCCAGGTCCCCACCCGACACCATCTCCTTTGGAGACATTTTAGAAATCCTACACCAGAGAGGTGGCTGGTCTGTCCAAAACCCTTTCCCGGAGGAATCGGTTCTGTGGGAGGCTTTTGGATCCAGCCCATCTACACCTGGGTGTCTCCCCTGCCGACTCATTTATCGAGCTAGTGTTAACTAAGGCATGGAAAAAGATGGATATGGTACAGCTGATCCCCAAGTGGGCAGACAAAATGTGTAGTTCCACTTCTGACAAGACTTTTTGGACCAAGGGTATCCTGGTAGATGCTGTGGTTGTTGGAGCAGCTACCAAGAACAAGTTCATACAAGAGAGCTCTTCTGTCCACCCTCCCAACAGAGAATTGTGAGCATTGGACAAATTTGGGAAAATAGTTTATGCCTCTTCCACATTTACTTTGTGGGCACTGAACTACCTATTGCATTTTACAAGGCTACAAAGGGATCTAGTGAAGGAACTTTCTAGCTCATCCCCTGGGTCCATGTCACTGGAAGAACAGAAGAACCTTTCCTCCAGACTGGCCATCCTCCAATTACTGGCTAATGCATCCATGAGACTGATATCCCATGCTGCAGAGGGTACCTCAAGGGCATCCGGTTCCGAAATTGCCATAAGGTACCATGCCTGGATGAGGCTGTGTGACTTTGCAGAGTCCTTCAAATAGTCCTTTATCAATGCCCTGTTTGGCTCCACCTTGTTTGGGCCTATGGTTCGTGACACAGTTTCCTGCAGCAAAAACGACAGACCCTGTCTGCCGTCGGCATCCATTTTTCTATCCCACAAAGGTCTTTTTCCAGGAACCAGCATGGGAGTAAAAAGACATGGTTTTGTAAATCATAGGGTCCTTTTCAGGATGCGCAGGGAGATTTTTCCCCATGGGCAGAGAGGAGGAACAACCAGAATGGTAGATGCCACCCACACAGCCAAGGGGGTCCACAAAACCAAGGGTCATGAGAAACTTTCTCAGATCAATCCTTCCAACGCTGCTGAATGGTTGCTGGCTGCCTTCCTCTGGATGCAATTGGGGGGGGGGTGCTTCTCCCTGCATCTAGCAGCCTGGGAAGCCATCACAAATGATCACTGGCTGCTAAGGATCATATACAGAGGATATTTAATTTCCTTTATAGAAACTCCCAAACAAAGAAATTGCCTCCCCAATGTTCCACCCAGTCAGAGGGAGGATGTGGCCTCAGAAAAACTACTAAGCAAAAGAGTCATCCTAAAGGTTCACCCCCCCCCCCCCGACCAAGTCAGATCACGTGTTTACTCCAGGTTCTTTTTACTGCCCAAAAAAAAAACAGGGGACTTATGTCAGTTTCTGGACTTGACCACCTTGAACAAGACGGTGAAGCACACAAAGTTCAGAATGGTCACGATTCAGTCCATCTTACCTCTTCTGAAGATGAACGTTAGGATGTGCTCTGTAGATCTGAAGAACACGTACTACCACATAAAGATGGGCAGATGCTCCAGGCAGTATCTATGTTTCAGACTAGGAGCCAGTCCCTACCAATTCAGATTTATTTTATTTATTTTACATTTGTTCATTGGGCTAGTCTAGCTGGATATATGTCCATTTTCAGTAGAGGCCCAGGGAGATAACCTCCAAAACAGATTCACTAAAGTACACATCTACAGAAGTACATATATCAGATGCAATTACATTCATTATTACGAAGACAATATAAGTGGTCATAGGTATATAGAGTATAAAAAAAATACAAAATATTGACAAGACTTAGATGTTCAAAAGGATTAATAGCAGAACTTGTATAATATAATTGTAGATAGGAAAGGAGGAATAAAAGGAGAGTAAAATGGAGTTAAAGGTGATTTAAAAATCAAGTAGTAAAGCATGTCCCTTTTTAGTGAGTACACAAATAGGTAAGACTGTGTGGGAGAGGTAGAACGGTAGTTGTTAAGAAGAGATTGTTAAAGAGATGTGAAGGTGTGGTTGAATCAAGTGGCGAGAGCATTGTTCAGTCAGGTTTAGTACAGGGGCACATCCAATGTGCTTTAAGGAAGAGCTTAAGTTTATTTTTTTATTTTTGAGTTATAGAGGGAAGAGTGGAAAGTTCAGAGGGAAGTAGGTTCCAGGTTTTCCCAACAGTGTTAGAGAAGAGAGAGTCTCCAGCTCTATTGTTTGATTTATTGATATTTACAAGAAGTTTTTGAGAAGATCTTAGGGACTTCAGGCTATTGTAGGGGTGAATAAGGTTAGTTAGGATTGGTGTTTTGGCAGGTTGATAAAGTATTTTATGGGCAATGGTCACTTGATTAAATTTCAGCTGTTGCTGTAATTCAAGCCACCCTAGGTACTTTAGATTAAGGCAAGGGTGTGTTTTAAATGGGTTACCTGTGGCAAATCTGGCTATATTATTGTAGGAGTTTTCTAGTTTCTTAATGTTATTTTTTGACAGATTAGTAAAGATGGGTGAGGCATAGAGAAGGGTGGAGATTAGATGGGTGTGGGCAATAGTTATTCTGGTTGCAGGAGTGAGGAAGGGTTTGATCCTATAAAGAGAGACATTTTTTTTTTGTTAGTAGTTTTCAAAATGTTGTTGATATGAGTGTCAAAGTTAAGGTTGTTGTCTATGGTGATACCTAGCAGTTTGGTAGTAAGATCTTGGGATATGACAGTGCCATCATTGGATGTTCTAGTGAAGTTAATTGGGGGAGATTTATTGGTAGGTGTAAAAAGGAGAAGTTTAGTTTTTTGGGGTTTAGTATGAGGCAGCGTTTTGTAAACCATAGTTCTACTGAGTTAAATAAGTCTTGTGTAAGGGAGTGAAGTTTAGATACAGATATGGCTGAGCATATAAGTGTAGAATCATCAGCGTATTGTATACATGTAGCTTGGGGAACTACTTGGTGAAGGTCATTGATGAATATAGAAAACAGGAGAGGGCCCAGTATGGACCCTTGAGGGACACCAATATTGACAGGGAGTTGGGTAGAAAGAATGGTGTTCCAGAGCACAGCTTGATGTCTGTCATTTAAGTAGGATTGGAACCATTTTATAGCAAGTGTGTCAAGTGACAGAGATTTAAGAATGTTTATGAGTATATTGTGATTTACCATGTCGAAAGCCTTGGACAGGTCAATGAAAAGTGCAGAGGAAAGCATGTTAAGATTACGGTTTTTGTTGATGGTGTCCATGAAGGAAAGTAGGGCAGTAGTAGTGCTATGGGAAGGTCTGAAGCCATGTTGGGAGTTGGAGAGCAGGTTCTTATGGAGAAGGCGGTTTAGCAATTGTTTGTGGATACATCTTTCCATAATCTTAGATAAAGGAGAGAGTAGGGCTATGGGACGATAGTTAGAGAGTTCAGTGGAGTCTCCTCCCTTATGAAGGGGAATAATGTGGGAGACTTTCCAAAGTTTGGGGATGTATCCTTCAGTAATGGTTCTTTTGATGAGAATGGAGATGGGGTAAGCAATAGATTTGGCTGCTAACTGTAAGTATTCTGCAGGTAGTAGATCAGCAGAAGGAGTGCATGGTTTGAGTTTTTGGATAAGGGTGAGAATAAATGCTGTTGATACAGGTTGGAAGACAAATGGAGGTGGTGGGTTAGATTCAGACTTAGATATGGTTATGTTTTGCGGAGAGAGTTGACTGGCAAGAGTTTGAATTGTTTTGGTGAAAAAGGTATTAAAGGCATCGGCAGTTTGTTTGGGGTTGTCCTTGTCAGTGCCTTGTGGGTTAGGTGTAATAGATTGACCAGTGTATAATAATTAAATACTTGCCCAGAATTTTTGTGGTTTATTATGGTGGGTCTGTTGAGAATGTAGGTAATAGTTTTATTTATCGGACATTATGGCTTTTTTTGTTTCATTTCTCAATTGTTTGAGGTTTTGGAGGTCAGTGGGATTTTTAGTTAAGCGTGATTTATTCCAGTATTTATTTCTGAGATGGATCTTTTGCTTAGTTTCCTTAGAAAGCCAAGGAGCAGATTTGGTTGTGATCCTATTAGAGCGGGTAGGAGCATGGTGGTTGAGTATGGCTAGGAAATTAGCATTAAAGTAGTCAACAGCCTCATCAAGAGAAAGGTGTTTTAAAGGGGACCAATTACATGCTCTAAGTTCAGTTAAGAATAGATACAAGTTGAAGTTTTTCTTGGTTCTAATTGTTCTAAATATGGGTTGAAAAGGTGGATAGGTTTTAAGCCTGATAATGTAGGTTAGTAAGTGGTCGCTAATGTCGTCTGGGAGGGTTCCAGAATTGTAAGTCTGGGGTTGATTATTGATGAGTATCCAATCTAAGGTACTTTCTTTCTTATTAGTCTTGTTATTTCTAGTGGGGGAGGTAATAATTTGGGTAAATCCATAGAGATTAATATGGCTAGTGGGGTGGTAGTTGCAACATTTCCAGTCAATGTTAAAATCACCTAGGATGATGGTTTCTTGGGGAAGGTTTTGCGATAACCAACAAAGGATGTTTTCAATAGTAGTGATGTTATTTCCTGGAGGAACATAGATGCAGATAATATAGATAGATTTAACTGAGTTTATCTGAAGCTTGGTAATAAGTATCTCAGCATTAGAGTCATGAGGGGGTTTTTGGTTGAAGGTGGTAATTTGAAAATCCGATTTGAATAAGACAGCTACTCCACCACCTTTTTTGGCTACACGGTCGAGACGTAAGATGTTATAACCAGGTGGGGTAACTTCATTGTCTTTAGTTGTGGGTTTTAGCCAAGTTTCTGTTAGACACAAAATATCAAAGGAGTAGAGTTCTAGGAGAGCATGGAGTTGTGTAATTTTATTATTGATGCTACGTGTGTTGAGGTGAGCTATTAAGAGTGAGTTGGGTGTTTTTTTTTAGTAGATGGATGGTAGAGGGGTTTGGGGTAGTGAGTTGAGTAGAGGTGGAGGTGTTTGGACCAGGGTTTGGGTGAATATCTCCATCCTTTAGGGAGAGGAGTAGTGTTAGATATCTAGTATTAGTATGTTTACTGAGATGTAATGGATGTCTTCTGGTATTATGGTAGTTGTATCTGATGTGGGCTGACCTATGGTATTTAGGTAGTAGATAGCTGGGAGTGGAAGTAATGTTGACATGGTCAGTAAGATAGGGTAGTGAAGAAGAGGTAGATTTTTTGTAGAAGTGTGAAAATGTTAGGTGCTCATAGTAGGTTAGCAAGTATGCTAGAGTTAGAGGAGGCAGAAATGTGAGTATGAGCAAACTATATAAGAGGAGTAGGTTGGAGGGTTTGGTTATTGCCATGATAATAAATAATTTTGTTGATATAGAGGCAAAGTAGGTGTGGTATGGAAAAGAAAAAAGGGTGTGGTGGTAGAGATAGGAAGTGGAGGGAAAACAAAAGGCAGGAGGATAGAGAAGATTGGTTAATGGGAATGAGATATTGAATGGTGGAATGGAGAAGGGGTGTGGTCTGGTAGGTATAAGAGTATGATTACTGGGGGTGGGTGGGATTTGGGGGTAGGGTAGAGGAGTGGAGTGAGCCCACAGGGTGAATGGAGCAGGTAGAGACAATTGAAGGAGAAGCTGGAGAAGAGACTATCAGAAATGCAGGTAACTATAGGTAAGTGAGGTAGTACATGAGTAGGAAAGGTCTAGAATGACACAGAAAGCTAATGAACGTAAAATAGAGGAGGGTAAATTACTGTTTCAGCACTAGGTGAATAAGAGGAGGAGCAGGTCAAGAACTAAAGAAGTATAGTACAGTTGCAGGGGTAAAACGGGGAGAGAGGCAGTGAGTGCTGGATAGGATGAGGATGAAGGGAGATAAGAAGAAATATATTGTAATTACAGAGGTAGGACAGAGAGAGAGAAGCAGTGAATAAGGGATAGGATAAGGGTGCCACCTAGTGGACAAAACTAGTATTGAAGAAAGTGAGTGGGAGAGCTAACTAGAGAAGAGCTATGGAAGATCTGATACTTAGGTTATTGTAAGTGAGGAGGTGAATTGGCTGTTGGGTAGCTGGAAAGGTGAGGTAAAGGCTGTTGGTTACTCAAGCTGAAAGAAAACTTAAGAGCCCTGGTAAAAATAGTTGACAGAGGCCTAATGTACAAATGGGACTAAGTCCATAACCTACTTTCTTCCTTCCTTGATAGAGAGTGCAGAGAAAAGGAGTCAAGTAGATGCAGCCACTGGAGTTTGGAAGGGTTCTTTTATCACCAGGTAGGTTGTGGCTAGGGCAGGTTCAGAACAGTGTTGAGCTGGGTACTTTGGGGAGAAGGGAGACAAATGAAGATGATGGAACAGAGTTAGCACAGGTATCAGGGCAGTAAAGCTAGTAATAGTAAGATAAAACATTTACATTCAGTCATAGTTACTAATGAATTTGTATGCAATTCTTGTAGGCATTATAAGCATTACATTCAGTCATAGTTACTAATGAATTTATATGCAATTCTTGTAGGCATTATAAGCAAGAGTATAATAATGAATATAAATGCAATTCTTGTTGGCAATTAAAGCATGAGTTTAACAATCAATAGGGATAACATACAAACTAGGTGCAATAGAACTAAAATTAAGTGAGTAAGGTCTTCATTAAAGCAGTTCATGCATTGACTATAGTTAATGCGGCAACCAAAAATGCAGGTACAATGGATATTCTTTCTTTCAATAAATGATAGTTAACTTGCTAGGGACCAGATAAAATTAATCCCCAGAAATAGGTAGGGCGACAGTTGGGGGGACCCTGATACAATTCTTAATTTGAAGGCAAAAACGGACTCGCTATCATTTTAAAGTACATTTTAAGTAGGTCCACGGGTAAAGGAGAGATATGGACATTGTACACATTCAAGCTAGACCACAATGGTGGCACAATGCAAGCAGTGGTTCAGGGTGTTATCAGGTAAGTAACAAAAAAAAAATAATAAAACGTCCTCAGTACACTCAGGCTAGCTTCACATATGAGGCACGTTATCATCTAGCCGTACCAGGCTGTGAGCAGGTAGTAGGGGTTTCCTAAGCATTCAGGTTAGCTCCACGAGAGTGGTGTAGTTATAAATAGCGCTAAAGCGCTTAATTTGGACAATGTAGTAGGGGTTTCCTAAGCATTCAGGTTAGCTCCATGAGAGTGGCATAGTTATAAATAGCTGTTTTGGCTAAAATAGCGCTAAAGCGCTTAATTTGGACAATGCACCATCATACGAGTAGTGCAATTGCAGGAGCGATGTTCGCATTCAATGGACTAGGTAGTGAAAAAAATCCAACAGATCACACAGACAAGCTCCACGTGGGTGGCGCAGTATCAAGTTGCCGTGAAGGCTACAAACACACTACAGACATGTAGTAGGACAGACCTCAGTCATATCACTTGTACACTATTGGAATAAGTTTTCCGTGCTATTTATAGAAGGAGACACAGCCAGTATCACTAGGCATTCAGGTTGTCGCCTCCCTAGTTAATCTGCTAATAAAGCACGCTAGGTGAACGGACAACAATTTACTGAGCAGCTTCAGTATGAGGCAAGTAGTCCCAGGTAGTATAATCAGGTTAGAGGATACGGGGGTAGGAGATAACTTCTACTATAGACATTACATGGGTCGCAAAACGATAACCATAACTGCTGATGAAATAGCGGTAACTTAAGATACAGTAATTGTGTCAGTGGCTGAGCATGAGGAAAGCATGTTGGCCACAATGTAATGTATTACGTTCTCTCAAATATTAAAACAGGAACAGCAAGGCAGATTATTAAATAACCTTTGCAAAGCGAGGGAACAACCCATCTAGCAACAAACAAAACATCACTTCCATTTGGTCTCACCACAGCCCCCAGGGTGTTCATAAAATATTTGGCAGTGGTGGCAGCGCAACTCAGGCTGCACTGTTTCCAGTTTTTCCATTATCTGGATGACTGGCTTCTGACTGCGTCAACCAAGCATCTAGTGATCCAGACCAGGGGTTACCTTTTATATGTGACCCCCTCTTCTAGGAATCACAATCCATATTCAGAAATCTCAGCTGCAACCAGTTCAGGTTATAGATTTTATTGGAGCTTGTTTGGACACAAGGGTATCTCAAGCATTTCTAACTTCAGAGAGAATTACAAATTTAAGAATTCAGGTCAGAGAGATTCTGGCTGTCCCATCTCCCCTGGCCAGTTTGATTCTCAGAGCATTAGGCTCTATGGCACCCACTATAACTCTTCCACCTACTGCATGTGGATTCTGCAGTGGATGTCAGCGGTCCTATGGTCTCTTCACAGAAATCCCTTGAGTTTCCCTATCAATCTCTCCAGAGAATGAAAGGATTCACTGCTTTGGTGGCTTCACTCTGCAGATGTTTCTCAAGGACATTTATCCTTCCTCCCCCAAATGCCACTGTGACCACTGATGCCTCCAGATAGGGTGGGGGGCATTATCTGGGTCAGACGGTTCAAGCACTTGTTTGTATCCTTTGCTGAGGGAAAGAGAGGAAAATCCATTACAAAGTTTACTCTGTCTAGATGGTTGAGACTGTATTTCTTTTCTGTATTTGGCCAGAAACATACCCTTGCCAGGTCCTGTTAGAGCTCATTCTACAAGGTCTTTGGCGACTTCTCAAGCTTCTGGTCCAGAGTTTTGATTGAAGATATTTGTGCTGCAGTCACCTGGTCAAATCCTCATATGTTTGTCTCACGTTATAAGTTGGATATTATATATAGAAGCAGGAGTGCCTTTGGCTCTGCCGTACTGTGGAATATCGTTCCATGAGATCCACCCGTGTTTTTTTTGTTAGCTGGATACTCTATCCCACAAGTTAATGGAAATGAGATGACATCATCAGATAAAGAAGTTATGTCTTATAATAATGTTCCATGTGTGTTGTCCATCTTCATTAACCCCCCCCCCCCAGTCTTTGGGAGACCTGGTGGAACCTCTGTTCCTTCGGGTTGAGCTCCTGTTCTTTACTCTCAGAGTCTTGAATGATTGGTCTTTATATAGGATAAAAATTTTGGTTTCTATAATTGGGGCAAACTTGATCTGATAGTGTGGTGAATCAGGGCATTATGGGTAGAAGGAAGGAGCTCAAGTCTAGAATCTTAAGCTTGAAGAGCAGCTGGTTGGTTCTAAGGATCAGAACCAAGACCCACAGGGTAATGAAAATGAGGGTGGACAACACAGATGGAATGTTATGGTAAGACATAACTTCTTTTTTCATTTTGTGAAGTATCAAGAAACCATTTTAAAACAGATAAAACAAAAATTGACTGGGATTGAAAATAAGGCCCTCTCAAAGGAGCTGCTGGACTTGTGCAACTCAAGTAGCTAAGCATTCCTTGCATTGCAGCTATGATGCCCTGGAAGCTTCCAGCAGAGTAACAGCCACAGGATCTGTCATTAGAAAGTGCGATGATGTGAGGTATTGTCGTCTGTGCCAGGGAGAATAGGGCAGCGCATGTGTATCATATGCCAGCATAGTTAGCTGGAGTTTTGTAAATAATTGTATGTCATTTGACTGTCATACTGACTTGTACAGATGTTTGTGTTAAAAATGAATCAACAGGGTTGTTATAACTGATTAAATGTATATGTTTAAATAAAGAATTCTGGAAGGGAATAGTAAAAGTTTTTGAAATTGTTTTATAATTTTCAAATGCTGCAACAGATCTTAGCAAAGCTCTGAGTGTGTATTGTACCAGAGTCAGGTGATCAAATATGATGTCATTCTATAACCAGTAGTGACAGGATGGAACTCTCACAGCAGTTATTTTGTTTTGTCAGTTATCACAGTTAGGTGAGTTCGGTTTAGTTAGAAGATGGAAGCTCATCACCTTGCCTTGTGGAAGTAAGCATCTCAGCATCTAATCTTGTCTTGCTGTATTAATTAAGTTAGCTAGGGACAGTTCTTTAGATAGTTAGGAAATCTAGTGAGATTAGTTAATTGTTGTATTTCTGCATCTGTTTGAAATCTGTACAACTGTGTTATTTTTATTTCTCCTGTTATTGAAACTCTGGTGTCCATTGCACTTAAATACTTAATATTCTCATGTTTTCTATTTTATTATTTATTATTAAATAGTGTTATATCTTTCATTGTGACTGGTCTTTTAGAGAATACTTTTAACATCTTGAGAGTACTTGTGCTTATTTTAGTGATGCTTTGGCACTCAGAAAAGCCTGGCTGCTTTGGTTACACGCTACCATTAATAATAGTATTGTTTTACTCAGTATTCCCTTGTAAGGGCCTTAGAGTGGCAGAGCAGATTACCTTATGGTCTGGGCAGAAGAGGTACAGCTAGTAAATCTGTGCCAGCCTTTCTCAGGAGTGTGTGTGTGTGAAAATCAAATATCCAGGTGTGGGTGCGTCACCTACTTGGAACTGGGGCACAGTGCTGCAAAAGGAGTCTTGTTTGGGATCTGAAGAGACAGAGTGTCCAATCCCAGGTTTGGAGTGTGTTCCCTGTGTGCTCTTGAAGAACTGTGCTTAATGCAGAGAGCTGCATTTGAAAATACTGTGTAAATCCATTCCTGTTCTTAGTAACAGTCTCTCACTCCTTGAGGCTCCTTGATTACTGACTCGGAGTAGAGAGGCCATCACAGAAGGCATGCCTGGCTGAAGGGAGCATTCCCTTCCTGACCACGTTAAATCTAGTCTGCTGGATGCCCCTTTGGATAGAGATTTTCTTTTTGGTCCTAAGGCTGAGGCAGTGCTTAAGAAAATAGAGGACAAGGCTAAATCCATCAAACAGTCAAGGAATTTCTCTGGGTCCAACCTCCTCCTTTCAGCCACAACTACCCTGCCAAAACACTGGCCCTTTTTGGCCTCCCAGTCTAATCCTAGACATACGAGACCTCTTACGTAAAGTAGCCAAAGGCAGCATTAGTGTCCAAAACAGTGGCAAACAAGACTTCAGTAGGCCTGTGGGATCCCACCCTCGAGGACCTAGCAGGGAGCAATCATGACTCTTACATGACACTCCCTTTCCTCCTCCCTTCATCTCCCATCCCTCCTCCTTCTCCTCCTCCCAGGTTGGGTGGGTTCATAGGTTCATAGGTATGTACTAGGCTAATGGCCCTGGAGCCTTTACAAGTCTAGCCCATAGAAGTGCCCTGGCATTGTGCCGCCCGATGTTAGTTCCCAGTGCCTCTATCAAGTAGAGCCACTGGAGTGATCCCCGGGGTGAACTTTCTATTTCCTGTCCACTCACCAAGATAGGTTGTGAACCTGTCCCTCCAGCATGTTCTTTTGATTGTGGTAATGAGATTGAGGTCTCTGGAGCATGTGGTGTGGAGGGATTGGGATTTCTTTAGATGTAGCATTTCTAACAGAGCTGGGTCAGACATGGCTTTATAAGTCAAGCAGAGACTGCCTGTTAGTAGACGATATGAGACAGAGAATAGCTGGAGTTTTTTTGAGTCTGTCCATGTAGGACGTGTTTAAGGCCTAGGATCCTCTTTGTGAGGTACTTGTGTGGCCTCTCCAGCTGTTGCAGGTGTCTAGTGAGGTACATGCCAAATGGGGCATTAGACTCTATGATTGGTCTAATGAAGGAAGAGTAGAGAGAAACGATGACCTCTTTCTTCCTAGATGCAAAACCCTTGTTAATGAGATGTGCCACATAGAATGACTTTCTGACCACAGTGGCAGTGTGTGGTTGAAGGAGAGGTTGCTGTCAACCTGTGTCCCCAGATCTCTTATAACACCTTCAGTGTTCAGTGGGCTCCCATAGCTGTGGTAATTAGTGGGAAATTGAGTTTTTTCCCAAAGGGGATGACAACACATTTTTTGGCATTAAGCTTAAGGCCATGGTTTCGACACCAGTCATTGGTCTCATTGAGGCCTTTCTGTAGGATATCTGCATCACTTGGGGAGTTAATAATGGCTCCCAGCTTGCAGTCATCTGCGAACTTGTTCAGCCAGAGTCCCTCCATGTTGGCCTGGATTTCTCAAAAGTAGATGCCAAACAGGAGAGGACCCAGGACCAATCCCTGTGGGACTCCACTCGTGACTGGTTAGCAGTCTGACTTGGAGTCTGCTACTTTCACACTGTGGGTTCTATCTGTGAGCCATTTGGCAACCCACCTATCGATATAGGGGTTGATACGTATTTTGGTGAGTTTATCAATAATTCCTGAGTGAGGAATGGTATCAAAGGCCTTGGCCAGATCAAGGCAGGTCGTATAAACTGCCTTACCCTCATCCACAGCTCTGATGACTGATTCAAAGAAGTCAGGTTGAGCAGGCATGATCTACCTTTCACAAAACCAAATTGCATGGGATTTAGAGTTTGGAGATTCCCTACATCCTTGTTAATTAGGTCCATGATGATGATGATGATGCACTCCATAGCCTTACATATCAGACTCGTCAGGCTAATGGGGTGATAATTTCCAGGGTCTGTAGTCACTCCTCCTTTATGGAGAGGGATGACTGTAGTAGTGCGCCATTCGGTATGGACAAAGCCTGAGGTGAGGCTGTGAGTGAACAGGGCACACAGATGTGGTGCCAGTTCACTTTGTAATTCATGTAGAACATAGCCAGGGATGTTGTTGAGTCCCATGGAAGCTGTATTCCTGGCCTTGGACAATACAGCTTTAACCTGTGCTGCATTAATGCTGGGTGCCTGGCATTCTTCCGGTACTGAGATTGGTCCTTTGGGGGGGAGGGGGTAAAGTTGGCTCTGAATCTTTCGGCCAGTATGTTTGGAATGTCATTTGGCTCGGTATAGGAGGTACCATTGTGCAGTAACTCAGAGCAAATCTGGGAATTGCCGTGGAGATTCTTGATATAATTATAGAAGGCTTTGTGGTTGTTTTTAGTGTCTGCACCAATTCTGCCTTCATAGCTGGATTTGCAGGTTTCGAAGAGGGATTTCAACTTTTTGTTGAGGCTAATAAGGGAATTTTTCCAGTCTTGGGACTTCACCTTTTTCTGCATTAGTTTCTTCCTTCTGTTGTAGAGTTTATTAATGGCAGAGGACCACCAGATTGGCTTCCTTTTTTTGGAGGAGAGCATCTTGGTTCTGTTGGGTATGGCTAGTTCCATGAATTTATGTATGTGTTCGTACAGTGCATTGGTGCATGATTCAGCAGTCATGCATCTATTTTCCATTGGCATGGGTGCTGTGAAGTTAGCCACCTCTGTTTTAGGAACCCAAAGTCAGCTTTGGAGAAGTTTTTCATGGTGGATATCTCCCGGGGGTGTGGGTGAGATGTGGATTTCGATGGTGATTAGTTTGTGGTTGGATCTAACCAGGGAAGAATTCTCCATTGGTGTAGAGCAGCGGTTACCCATATTAGTAATAACCAGGTCAAGGATGTTGCTTCCTCTAGTGGGGGTAAGAATGAGCTGGTCCAGGGTATTGGAATTGATGAATTCCAGTAAGTGTTGGGCCAGTGCATTGGTGCATGAGTAGTTTTCCCAGTTGATGGAGGGGAAGTTGAAGTCACCTAGTATGAGAGTGTTGGACTGGATCTTAATAGTTTCTAGAGTGCTTGGGAATGTGGCATGAGAGCCTTGGGAAATGGTTGGGGACCTATAGCAGGCTACGACCTGAATCACCATTTTACCCAATGTTAGTTGTACCTGGATTATTTCAGATGCGTTATGCTGGGCTACTAGTCTGGAAGTGTGCATATCCTTTATGAATATGGAGACACCACCACCTTTGGAGCTTCGGTCCATGTTCAGGGGCCGAAAGGTGTGGAATGAGTTATAGCCTGGTAGAGCAGGGGTGCTTTCTCCTGCTTTAAACCAGGTCTGTGTTACAGCACAAATATCGATGTTCACCATTTTGAGGAGCTCTTCGAGCAAGTGCATCTTGAGATTAAGACTTCTACAGTTGAGCAGCATGACCCTCAGATTGCATTTATTTATAGCTGTTATGGTGGTAATTTTGTCTTTGGAATACCCCCTAAAAAAGACACTGTGGGGTGGCAAGAGCCTTAGCCAGTACCCAGAAACCCATGGGTGACAGATGCAGGCCATCTCTGGCAAAGCATCGAGGTCTGTCAGTCATGTCATCCCAAGCAGACAGATGCTGGATCCACTTAGAATGACACCAGAAACTTAGCTAATTGTTGAAGTCCATCATTTTCTGTTTGTACTGTGGTATCACTCTGGGCGATGGTAGGATGCTGCTCAGGGCTAGGGTCATACCTGTCTGGGCCACATAATTCGAGAGCTCCACCATGTCTCTTTTCATGTAGTCCAGGGAGGTGCGTCTCAGGTCATTCACACCCACATCGACAATGACAGAGTCATACTTATACTTGTTGCGGAGTGACCTGAGTGTGTGTTTTATGTGTCGGATTCTTGAACCTGATAGCTGACTGTTACCTTCTCCTTCAACCTAGTGACTGGGACATCAGTGCGCCTCACTATTGAGTCACCTATGATTATTGTATTGGGCAAGCTGTTTTGCCTTAGGGGCTTAGATTGAGTGGCATACTGTGTAGGTGATCTGCCCATCGTGTGGTTTGTCAGCTTGATGGAGACAACACAGGTTTAATCATTTCAAATTATTCTTTAAACAAAATACAGGATTTCGTCCCGCCAGAATCCTGAATCCTGCCAAAATCCTGTATTGTTTGTTTAAAGGATAATTTGAAATTATTAAACCTGTGTTGTCTCCATCAGGCTGCCTTTTGTTTTATTGAGTTTGTGGTGTTATATCATGGCTCATCATCTGGTTTGTGCTGAGTTGTGGTGGTCAAGTGCGCTTCTGTCTTGGAGGTCTCTGCTGTTTGGGTAGATTTCTATTGAGAGCCTCTGTGAAGGTGGGGGTGTGGTTTGTGTTTTTATGTGAGGGCTGTAATGGTGGGTGTTCTGGAGGGCTATGTGTTCCATGTGGTGTAGTGTAGGTGCTGACCTTCTCCTCTTGACCAGCTATTCCAGTCTTGATTGGAGAGTGTATGGCTTCCACTTTGGAGATATAAGTGCAGCTCTCACAAGTCTGAGTGTTGGGAGGTAAGAGGAGAAGGTTGTCTGTGTACATGAGGCAGTTGCTACACTGCCTCAGAATGCCCAAGTTCACCAGGTTAATAGGAGAAAGCACAGGGAACTGACCTTTAGACATGCCAGGAGGGATGGTCATTATTACTAAGTACTGGAGCTGTTTCCTTATAGCACGTCTGGTACTGATAGCATTTATGTGTGCTACAATAATTGCTAAGTGCTAGGTGAATAAGCTAATTAAAATGCAAGAGAGAAGAGAACTAGCAAAATCTAAGGGGAAAAATTGAAGAGCAGACTTTCTGGCTCCGGTAATAGTTTACCCCAGCTTAACGCGCCCAAACACGGCTTTTAAACGAGAAAGTTGAAAGGGATAGAAAAACTGCCCAAACGGCCAATAAACTACAATTTTGGAGCCAGAAACCACTCCTCTTGTAGTAGATAGGCTACCTAGTGCTTACCACTCCCACTGATAAGCTGGAAGGCTTCCTTCTAACACAGAAAGTTCTGGGGAGCTCCTCTTCAAAAACTTGATCCTCGTTAGAAGGGATCTGGGTTCTGAAAATCAATTGAAGAGGTTACAAGCTCCACTTCAAACGGACTGTAATTAATTCAGTTTCCCAAATATTACTCCAAACCAAAAGGCAGAGGCCTTAAACCAAATGCAGCTTCTGTGCACCCCAGACTTGGTGGAACCTGTACCAGCCTGTTTGCAAGGAAAAGGTTTTTACTCTAGACTTTTCCTAGTTCCTAGAAAAGAAGGTACTTGCAGGCCAGTTCTGGACATGTCAAGGCTCAAACTGATTCTTGCAGGTCCCAAAATTCAAAATACTAACACTACAAAAACTACTGCCAATGATCTCCTTCAGCACCTTCATGGTAACCTTAGATCTAAGACCCATAACTACACATTCCCATAGATGGATCTCACAGGAGGTTCTTATGCTTCAGAGAAAGTGTGAGGCATTATCAGTTCTGTGCTCTGCCCTTTGGCTTGCCTACAGCACCCAGGTTTTTCACAAAATGCCTAGCCCCAGTGAAAGCCTTCTGCAGGACAAAATTCATATTTACCCCTGTTTTGACAGTTGCCTAATTTAGGCAACAGATCTAGAAAAACTCAAATCAGATTTGCTTTACACCCAAAATATACTGACTTCAATGGGGTTCACCATCAGTACTGCAAAATCTCAGACCAGCCTAACAAACAGGAATGTGTTTCTGGGAGCTTTACTGGACTCATCTCTTCAGAAAATCTTTCTTCCTCCAGAAGGTCTTTCTTCCTCCAGACAAGGTTACCTTTCCAACTCTGTACTTCAAAAAGCTCTTCATCAGGAAATACCTCCTAGCCAGAGAGTATCTCTAGCCCCTGGGTTATATGGCCTCTTGCATCCTCACAAATCTCCCCTGGCCAGACTACATATGGGGAAACTGCAGTGGTACCTCAGAAATGGGTGATGCCAACATTCTCAATCTCTCACCTTCAAGATAAAACTTCTTTCTTGTCTCAGGAAGAAATTTGCCTGGTCGTTCCAAGCATGCTTCCTCAGTCCAGGCCTTCCCTTCAAGTTCATCCCCTTAGGGACAAACTCTGACAACATATGCCTTGGAAATAGCCTGAGGGCCCACTTCAACAACTTCCAGACTCGAGGCAGATGGGACTCCCAGTTCAAAAACAAATGTATCAACCTAGAAGAATTAATTGCAATCCAAAAAGGCCTGATTGCCTTGAAAGAAAAATGGAAACCAGGACTTCTCCTGGTAAAAACAGAGAATACTGTGGTTATGTGGTACATAAACAAGCAGGGGGACTCAATTGTACCCCCTTTGTCACCTAGCCATGGACCTATGAGAAATATCAAACTCCCTAGGGCTGCACCTTATGGCGTAGGACCTACCAGGAGAAACCAGTCAACTAGCAGATCACCTCAACAGAATCCTGTCAGACCTCACTAGTAGCAACTGCAAGGGGAAGTGTTGTTTCAATAGAATCAAAGAATGGGTTGAGCCACAGATGGACCTTTTTGCCACCAAAGAAAATACTTATTTGGAAAAGTTTTGCTCCAGGACCAAAGCAAGGTCAGCCTGGAAGACAGATGTATTTTCCTTCCCTTGGACAGGCCTATTCCTCTCTGTTTTCCCCACAATAACCTTGCTCCCCAGGGTACTGCTGAAGATAAGGGAAGAAGGACCAAGGGTCATTCTGGTAGCTACAGACTGAACAAGGCAGCACTGGTACAATCTTTTGCTTAGTCTAATCAACTGGGAAACATGTCTGCTGCCACAGAGAGTAAATCTGTTAACACACAAGGGCACCATCATATACCCCACCCTGCACGCACTCAAATTGACAGCTTGGATTATACTTCGATCCCATGGAAGTGGCGCACTCCTTGACATACAGGTCCTGGACATTCTAAAAGAAGCCAGGAGATCTAGCACTAGGAATTCTTACTCCATCAAATGGAAAAGATTTGTTATATGGTGCAGAGAAAAGGAATAAAGCCCTCAGTAAGCTCAGATAACTTTGATCCTGCCATACTTATCAAGCCTTTTTGAAAAAGCACTTTCCTATTCCTCTATTAAAATCCACACTTCAGCTATTTCAGCCTATCTGCCTTCTTCCTCCTCTCTTTTCCCATCCTCTCATTAAACAGTTATTGAGAGAAGTTATCCACAATAGACCTCCCAAAAAATGTCCTGTTCTCCTGGAACCCCAATTTCATTCTGGAGAAGCTCACCCTCCTATCTTTTGATTCAGGTCCTTCCACAGATATAGAATTCCTGACCTGGAAAACCGCTTTTCTAGTAGTCATTACTTCAGCCAGAAGGGTTTGAGCTGCAGGTCCTTATGTGTGTGGAACCTTGCATGATTTTCCACCCAGACAGAGCATCTCTTAAGACCAATCCTTCTTTTATGCCCAAGGTAGTGACAGAGATTTCTTTAACCAGACCATACACTTGCTTACATTCTTTTTCAATCCTCAAAACAAGGGGGGAAAGGATCTACCATACTTTGGATGTACATAGGCAACAGCATTACTACGTGGATAGAACCAAGAATGTAGAATTCAGACCAGCTGTTTGTGTCCTTTGCCAGTAGCTCTGGCGGAAGACCAGTTTCAAAACAATCTCCAAATGAATCTCCCACCGGATCTCATCATGGTAAGATACCCCCAGCCACTATGAAGACACATTCCACTAGGGCTACTGCTGTATCCGCTGCCTTTTTTAAAGGTGTGACCACTAAGGACATTTTGAAGCTACTACTTGATCCTCTGTGTATACCTTCACCAAATGTTACCATCTTTCTACTTTTTTCCAGGTCCAGAGCAGGGTTTGCCACTGCCATCTTGCAAGACATCCTTTTCTCTACTTAAGCCTTCCATCCACCCTCCTTTCAGCTTTGGGAATCATCCCATAAGTTAGGACTGCAAATGTAAAACACAAAGAACATGCTATAGTTGTGTACACTTATCATAAATGTAGATGTTTGAGGGTATTCACTGTTGCAGTATTCCTTCTCTCTCTCCTTGCCCTCTTGCCTATAGGATAGGATTGGTTATTCTCCTCCTTATTTCCAGGTTGCTCCCTCCTCCTTGACACGTATTCTGGAGTCTATGAGCTTATGCCTCTACCCTTAATGACAGCAAAGTACTGATTTCATGGTGCCAGCCAACTCTCTTTATTTCCAGATATCATGACATTGGACAGGGCATCCACTGGCTTGAGGAGGAGAAAATTGTCCGTTATTCAGGCCAGCCAAGGGTTTCCACCACAGAAAACCTCATAAGTTAGGACTGCAACAGTGAATACACTCCAGCATCTACATTTATGCCAAGTGTATACAACTGTACTTTACTGTCATAGTCTTTGTTTTATTTTTGTTTATTTTATACCCCCCAAGAAAAACTTGAAACTGTTGCAAAATGTTCCACAGTACTGAAATATCCTTTTATGTACTTGTCAAGTGCAGAATAATATAAATTACAAATAAGGCTATTTTTCAGCATTATCATACCATTTGTATCTGAATATGTGAGCCCCTTGTTTTCTTTGCCATTGGCTCCAAGTATAAAGCAAATAAGGGGAAAGAGGACACTCCTGCCTGGTTCCTCTGCTCAGACTCAGCTTGTCAGAGAGAGAGAGAGAGAGAGAGAGAGAGAGACACACACACCTTAATTCTTACCTCTGACTCTTCATTTAGCTTTGTATTGAACGCCATTGTTTTATCAGGACATGCAAATGTTACCATTGCACTACTACTAAAAATAAAATCCCAGGCAATTCTATTGAATGCCTTCTCTGCATAAGGACCTACCAACAATAGCAGTGTCGTCTTACAGTGGGCTTCCCCTGAATTGTTGTTGCTATTGTCAAATGTTTGTCTCCCTCCACAAAATCACTTATATCCATATCTGTCAGTTTTAGCAACATCTTGGCCACGTCTCTTAGCTGGTATAGACATAAAGAGTTTATAAAATAGTTCAGAATTGAAACTGGTCTATATGAAGCTTAGTCTGAAGGGTCTTTAACCTCTTTGGGCAGTGCAACTACCACAGCTTTCTTCCAGATACTGGTACTGCCCTTCCTTTTAAACTATTGTTAAACAAAACCTTACAGATTTGTATGACTTTTTTTTTCTTTCTTAACTACCACCCCATTAGCCTGACGAGCCTGGTCTGCAAGGCCATGGAATGTATCATCATGGAACTCATAAACAAAGACATTGGTAATCTCCAAACTCTGGACCCCACCCAGTTCGGATTTGTAAAAGGCAGATCATGCCTCCTAACCTGATAGACTTCTTTGAAGCAGTCACCAAAGCCATAGATGAGGGTAAGGTGGTTCACACAGCCTATCTAGATCTCACCAAGGCTTTTGACACCATCCCCCACTCTGGAATTATAGATAGACTCACTAAACTAGGTATAAATCCCTGTGTCACAAGATGGGTTGCCAACTGGCTCATGAACAGAACCCACACTCTGAAAGTAGCAGACTCCAAATCCGACTTCAGACCAGTGACAAGTGGAGTACCAGAGGGTTCAGTCCTGGGTTCTCTCCTGTTTGGTATCTACTTCTCTGAAGTACAGGCTAACACAGAAGGTCTTTGGCTAACGAAGTTTGCAGATGACTGCAAACTGGGAACCCTAATCGAAACTCCTAATGATGTGGACATCCTACAAAAGAGCCTCACTGAGACAGATGCCTGGTGTCAAAGCCATGGCCTGAAGCTCAATGCCAAAAAGTGCATTGTCATCCCCTTTGATAAAAACTCTGTACCTATGAACTACCACATAAGTGGTAGTTTGCTTAACACCGAAAGTGTGATAAGAGACCTTGGGACACAGATGGACAGTAGTCTCTCCTTTGATAATCACATCGCCACAGTGGTCAGGAAATGCTTCTATGTAGCACACCTCATCACAAAAGGTTTCTCATCCAGAAAAAAAGAGGTCATTGTTCCCCTCTATTCATCACTCATTATAGAGTACAGCACCTCTTTTTGGTATGTACCTCACAAGACATCTACAACAACTGGAAAGGCCACAGAAATACCTCATAAAGAGGATTACTGGCCTCAAACAGATACCCTACGCAGACCGTCTCAAAAAACTCCAGCTTTACTTCCCGCATATCGCCTACTCATAGGCGATCTCTGCCTAACATACAAAGCTATGTCAAACCCAGAGCTGTTGGACATGCTCCACTTAAAGAAATCCCAATCCCTCCGAGCTACATGCTGTAGTGACCTAAACCTTGTCACCACAATAAACAGAACATGCTGGAGGGATAGATTCCTGTCCCAGAGACTTCCCATACTCTGGAACAGACTACCTATCTATGTCAAACTGAGCTCCTCATTAGCACTCTTCAAGAAAAATCTTGATTGGATGAGAAATAGGAAATTCACCACAGGGATCACTTCTGTGGCACTGTTCGACAGGGGCACAGGAAAATAATTTTCTTGGGTGGCGAAAGCCAGGGTACCTTTTTGGCTAGGCTTTTATAGGTCCTAGGGCCAATAGCCTAGTACCTGCCTATGATTGCTGGATAACTTTATAAGTGGCAAGAAGCCATGTATATGTTAGTTAATGGGATAGTTCTAACCAGTTTAGGGTTTTTAATGCTATACACTGGTGGGTTATGAAAAGGGCATTCATTGTAAATTCAGCCCACCAATGGGTATGGTTTATCCAACAAATATCACATATTGATAAAATAATGTCCTGTTTGGACACCTGAAAAGGTGGCGCTACATACGAGGAATGGTCCTCATTGACTTGAAAATCATCACTGAATGGGGTTAAGGCACATTCCAGCAATGCTGGTGAATTATTCAGAAATGCTATAGTTTCAAGTTTATACTGTGGCAGATAGCAAACCATTGCTCCTGCTGCAAAATTTAAAGTTAATTGTTAAAAAAAAAATCCAAAATTGAAATCAGCAGGTGTGTATGAAATCAAAACAGGACCCGATGTCAGTTAATATTCTTTATCAGTCATGGAATCTATGGAGGGGCTGTTGCCCCTTCTTTGTTTTGCCTTGCAACTACTGATTCAAGTTGGGCATGAGCATACTTAAAGTTGGTAGAATATCAGGATTTGTGTTTGCATGCATTTTCCGAAGTTCATAAAATCTGAATTCATTCCTTGTTAATTCACGAGAATAACACTAGTTTTTGTACGAAAAGACTGAAAACATGAGGCAAAAATCTGGACAGTTGAAAGCTGTGGTGGTGCAATATCTGCAACAGCATACCAAGCATCAGACAACAAAGAAAGACTATGAGTAAACATGACAATTGGGAGTAATTTACAAATTGATTCTTTCGCGCACACTCAAGTGAAAACGAGGCTGGACGTGCACGTCATCATTTAGAAATACCCCTGCGCAAGCGGTCTTCCTTTCTTTTTGGTTTGGGGCGCGCTAGGAAGTTCTTCATTTTAAAGTGTGTTACTGTCGGTGACATTGCTGGCCAATTTGGGCTTGAATTCAGAAACAAGACCGGTAAAGGTGATCGTTTATTTCCAATCTAATTCGTGTTGTTTGTGTGGTTACTATTAATGCGTATAAATTAAAGTTTAATATATATTTTTTCCGTTTTGAGGCCTACATCAGGTTTTTCATTCTATTGTTCCTCGTGGAACGGTAGGGAGAAAAACTTGTTTTTATGTTGGCAGTTCTCACCTGTTGGGGAAAAAAAAGTAATTGATAAATGTATAAATATATAGTTAGTGTTATATATCAAACATTAGGCTTTTTTTTTTCATTTAAGGTGAAGGACACTATAGTTGAGGCCTTGTCTTGACGTTAGTCTGAAATATTTGGTTCTACAAGTTAACGTAAACTGACTACTGAGACTGGTTGCGTTTTGTTCACTTTGGTTTGCAGGATATTCACATAAATTATGTCTGAAAGCGAGGGTTATATCGTTAGGGTTCGTGGGTTGCCGTGGTCATGCTCAACAGAGGAAATTCGGGAATTTTTCTCCGGTAAGTGGTGCAGAGTATTGTAGCTGTGTTTTCATATTTTTTTTTTTTTTTTAAGATTGTGCCGAGTTTGCCTCGCAGTTTCTTAAGCGCGAGCCGAAATGGCGGTTTATAATGCGTGCGTAACAACGACGGGAATCTGTAGTCTTTACGGTAGCTTCAAACAAAAGCGTTAAATTGAATTGTGTAGTCATCCTCACGTGTATTTGTGAAGTATGTTCAAGCGTAGCAAGCCGATCGAGCTAACTGCTTTTGTGTAGATTTGTTTAAAAATGCTCTCTGAAGTTCGCTTTCACGTTTTATTCCAAACTTCCCCCTATCAATAGGGTTAGATGCAACGCACCAATATGGTGGTAAGTTTAGGGTTTAAGTTAATATCCCCCAAAAGTGGGACTCCCCCTATCTTCACTTTTCCTTATTGTCAGTGTTTACCAATTATAAGCTGTAGTTACGTTGTACTTGCACGTTTTTAGAAAGCCACAGACACAAATTTATATGTGGCTGTTCCAGGGGTAATGTTTCAATTAGGGAAAAACTTCAAGCAGTACATCCTGTTAGTTTCCATGCAAGTTATGCAGAAGTGCTTGTCTTGTATGCAGTTTAATTTCCTTACTTTATTCAGTCGCCTCTTATGACGGGAATTTATACAGTATCTTGGCAAATTTTCCGTAGGAGACTAATAGTTGCATAGAGCATGGGCCCAGCTTCCCCGCAAAGACCTTAATGCTACTTTATTTCATTGCTGCCTCTCGAGTTTTTTGACTGTAGGTGAGTCTCTATTCAAAACACGTAATAGTACATGCCCCCTATTGGACACCCAGAGTTGTACTCTAGAATCCCATACGGACTATGCAGAAGTGGGTGTGGCCTGTGTTGTTTTGCCAAAAGTCGTGACTTCATATGAAATTGTGATGTGCATTTTTGCAAGTGGCAGTACCATGCAGTCGTTGATTGTGTAGCAATAACCTTTAGTTCCGTTTTACTAAATTCAACGTTCAGTTAAGTACAGCAATTTTTCTCTGTCAGGTAAAGGGCTGCAGGACCAGAAGTGATGTTGGCCCTTCCTCTGTTAGGTTAGGGTAGTGATATTACCCTTTCCACTGTTAGGGTGACTTGTCCCAAAATGCTCAGTCAGAAGTAGACGGGCTATTTTAAGAGGCAATGCAAAGCTTTACTGAAAAAGTTGATAACATTTAGCATAGTTGTCTACTCTGCTAGGTACATAGAATGGTGCTCATTCTCTATTTTTTTTATTTGTGGGGGGTGAAAGTTGCAAACGTGGAAGCTGCTAAAAAGCAGTGCTAAAACTGTAGTTCTACTCTGTACTCTTTCCACCCCACAGGATAACATTTCTTAATTACATTTGAAGAGTTCTGGAATGCATAAAAATGGCCATCTAGTTAAAAGGAGCTTTTTTAACAATGCATGCATTTTGGAGAGTCAACCATTCTGACTGAAAGAAACTTCATATACTAGGCTATTGGCCCGGAAACCCTTAAAAGCCTATCCAAGAATTTTGCCTATAGCATCTCTTTCCCCTGTCTAGTGTGGATGCAGGTGGGATTAGAGGGGTATATTTTCTGTTTCTATCCAGTCGTCCAGGTTGCTTTTGGAGGCCTAGATATGTACTCTGCTTGATATGGAGAGGGAGTCCGTTCCACAGATGGGGTGTCTTTGGGATCAAATCTTTCCTGGCAAGTTCTATTAATGTCACAACACAGCACATCTGAGCAGTCTGTAGAGTAGAGGGATAAAAAAACCCTATCTGTATAGGGTAGGTGTTTGAGACCCTGGGTTTTCCTGATGAGAACCTTTGTGGTCTCTCCAGCTGCTGCGTGTTCTTTGCAAGGTACATGCTGAAGGGGGGCATTGTACTCTAATGGCTCTAAGGAGTATAGGGATGTTATGATCTCATTGTTCCTGGATGAAATACCCTTATAAGGTGGGCCATGCAGAAAGCCTTCTGTACAGCGGAGGCGAAGTGGTAATCCGTCAGGTTGCTATCAACCTGGGTGCCCAAGTCCGCTTACAACTGTGTGCCTTGACATTGTTTGAGGCCATGCTTCTGGCACCAGTCATTAGTTTGGGTAAGTCCCACTTGGATGTTCACATCACTAGGGGAGTTTAAGACAATGCCTAACTTGCAGTAATCTGCAAACTTGGGCAGTCACAGACCACTGTTTTTGGCTTGCATCTGAGAAAAGTATATCCCACACAGTAGAGGACCCAAGACTGATCCTTGGGCTACACCCCTTGTTATGGGTCTACTACTAGATGTGGCTTTTCCTATTTTGACTGACTGGGTTCTGTCAGTGAGCCAGTTAGCTACCTGTCTGTTAGCATATGTGTTGATGCCCAGCTGGGGGAGTATTGTGCCAGAGTTGGGGAATAGTGTTTAAGGCTTTGGCTAGATCATGGTAGGCAGTGTGCAGTCTCTTCCCCCCTCGTCCATGGCTTTGGTGACTGTTTCAAAGAAGTCGACTAAGTTTAGCAGGCATGATCTGTTTGACAAAACCAAACTGTGGGAACAAGCATTGGCGGTGTAAGTATTGAAACTCTGCCTTCTTTGGCTATGTAGCCCTCCCTTTGGGGCTATGTAGCCCTCCCTTTGGGGTCTGAAAGTATGGTTGGGTGGGTAACCTTGTAAGGCTAGGATGCTCTCCACAGCTTTGAACCAGGTTTCGGTGACTGCATAAATATCAGCATCCTCTAGGGCAAGGAATGCTTGCAGTGAGTGCAATTTCATTTTAATGCATTTAGCAGTATGACCTTTACCAATGTGAAAAATTCTAAGCGTAATTTAATTTTGTGCTCATGACTTTGCCTATAAAAGGCACTGTGGGGCAAGGCAAGAGCTTTAGCCTGAAGCCCAGGGGACACTAAGCATCTTGGTTTGTCAGTTATGTCATCCCAGGGTGTCAGGTACTGGATCCCCTGGAATAACACAAGAAACTAAGCCAATTGTTAGCATTTTCTGTTTGTATTGAGGCATTATTCTGGGTGATAAGATGCCTGGAACACGTATTCAGCTTGCTCAATCCTCTCCTTGTAGTTAAGAGAGGTATGCATCAATTGAATCACACCAACATGGACCATGACTGTCTTAACAGTACCAGTTAAAGAGACTGAGTGTGATATGGATTCTGCTCGTCCTGTTTTCATTTTACCTTATGCAGCCCTGTTTTCGTTCCCTCTGAACACAGTTGACAGTATTCATTGCCTGTCAATGCTTCCAATCCCTGGTTATTGGGAAACAAATCGGGTTATTACACTTGTGTGTTTCTGGTTGTGGTGGTTGAGCAAGACTACTTTTTACAAATTCATCAAAAAGCTCTTAAATTGTGTTAAGATATCTTTTCTGTATAGCGTATTTGAGCAGCATAGTCAGGAGTACAGATTAGTGAATTCATACTGAATGTTAAGTCTCTGTATTCCCCTTACTCCTAAAGCAATGTCAGAGTTAGTATGTAAAACTCACAGGCTGCCTCTCGTGACAGTAAGTTCTTGATTTTTATTTAAAATGAATGTATTGCATCTTAATTTTTTTACAACAGGTTAGAAAATCGTACTTTAGTATTCAGAAATAAACATGAAAGACTATTTCTATACTTGCATCATTCTGAAGCTTTCTACAGAGTAAGTGGCAGTCATTCATAGCATTGTATAGTACTTGGCTAGCATTCAGAGTTCCGCACAAAATGAACAGAAAGCAGATTGTTTTAGCTTTGCGTTGCTCATATACTTTCCTGCAAGGTAAGTAGCAAGTGAGGGCATAAAATTTAAGGGCCATTTTTCAGTAGAGGATAAAAAGCACAAGTGAAACTTGACTCAGCTGGAGTACAAATACGTTTTTAAGCACCCCTTAACTTTTGCAGGCGCATGCTCAAAGCCAGTTTGAAAATGTAAATATCAAAATTAAAAAAAAAAAACAGCTCTGGGAACTGTCCCTTTTAGACCATTTTAATCAAAAATTGTTTGGATTGTACTGATAAGTATTCATAAGGCTGGTGATGCCTACATGACTATTCATTACATATTTGTACATGTTGCTGGGCGGGCCTTTCTACTTATCCATGTTTGGTACTAGGATAAAATAATGCAGGACACCCCTGGTATAGAGGGTTAAGGCTTTTAACTGTAGTTCCTCTGGTATTAGATTTTATTCCGCTCAGCTTAACTAGACCTTACTAATTTGGTACCCTTAGGGGACTGTATCCAGTGGGCTTACATGATTAGCAAATGTCAAATGAGGTTTGCATAATGTTTTGATATGTACTTGTCGAAATTGTTGTATGCGTCTTCATATGTAGTGTGTGGGGTATTTTGGGAATTCCTGGCAGTATTTTAGTTTAAGCCACTCTGGCTTGTAGGGTGGATTGTGTTGCATCCTTTCTGGAACAAATTGTGTGGTGTACAGTTAAGGAAACACAAACTGAGTCAAACCAATAAAAAAGCCATTTTCTTTAATGGAAATACCAAAAAAAAAAAAAATTGAACAGATCCTAAATATTACTCTTGTAATTCAGAACGTTGCTTGCACACACTATCCTCTATTTTTTTTTTCCATTTCTTTAGTTTTCTGCTTGCAACCTGCATTCATTAAAACTGTAGTCTATAGCTTTAATTTTAAGTGTACAACATTTTGAGACTTGCTTTGGTCTCTTTGGAAGTAAGCTGGACTTCTCACCTAGGCTAGTCTTCCCATATGAGGAATACTGGCACAAATGAGTTTACCACTGTCCCAGAGGTTTTTACTCTACATTTTTAGTCTGGCTTTGTGAGTATGTCCCAGCTTCGGCTATGGGGTTTGGGGCGGGGTGCTTACAAGCAGTTTCACTGGTTGTAGTCAAATTTCATCTCAAGTACAAGTTGTACACTCAACTGTTCAAGTCATTAGTTTCACCTGTGCTTTTTATCCTCTTGAGAAGTAGCCTTTCAGGAATTTTATGACCTCACTTTGCCTAACATTGCAGGAAACCATAGGAGCAGTGCAAAGCTAAAATGTTAGTAAAGTTTTCTATTTCATGTTTTATTTTGTGCAGATTTCTTAATGCTAGCCAAGTGCTATGATCACACATGTATGTTTCTAACAGTACTAGAAGCAAATTTTCATGTTTTGTTTTCTGTTCACTGAATATTAGCCAAGTGTAAAGTGATGCAAACAATAGCTTAATTTTAAACCAAGTCCAAACACACAACTTTGTTTCCCATTGATTGGGGGCTGAAGGCCTTGACAGGAACTGAATATTAATGTTCACCAGAAGGAATGAAAACATGGCTGCGTAAAGTAAATTTAAATATAGTAGGGTTAATATGTTAAGTGGGTGGTGACAACAGGAGTAGTTAATGACATAAGTGGGTGGTGACAACTAGGATATATCAGGACAAGTTTCTTTAAATCAGTTTTAGACTATAGGGTTGTCCCTTTAAAACTGCACTCTCTTGACCCCATCTTGACTCCATCTACTACCCAAGCAGCTAGGAATCTCTGCAGTCTTAAAAAAAAAAAAAAATGCTTCTCGGCGCCCTTTCCATAAGTGCCGTACAAGTCTGTGTATAATTGGTACCATCTCCAGAGGCTGCTTGCAACCACTTTCAGATATAATTTGGACCAGTGGATAGATCAGGTTTAGCCCTTCTTTGGTTACTGTCCCTAATGGGGGGGTCCTAATGCACAAGATTGTATCCCAACTGTAATATTTTCTTAAGACATTGGCATGCCAGTAGTTTAAATTTGAGTAGTATGGCTAGGCTTACACTGGCTCTTGGTCAGAGAGCCTGTTTAACCTAACCACATATATGAACTTGTTGTATTTGGCATTTAAGAGTTATCCGGTACCAGCTAATTAGTGCTGCATGCTCACCATTTCAAGTTGTGTGCTTCAGTTTTGGTAGAGAATACTGTATTGAACTTAATTTCTGTTGTAACATTAATGGTCACACTTGAAAGTGTACTTTTTGATTGAGCTTTTCTTCCCTATGCCTCCACTGAAAATGGGCTTTGTTCGTTTGGACTCTGCTGTTCTGTAGACAAATATAACTGGTAAGCCTGTGACATTACAGCAGAATGCAGTGACATTGAATCACACATTAGAAATTTGTCCTTAAGATCAAGAAAAATCTCAATTCTGTATACCAACTTTGAGATCACACAACAGTGAGGACAGAACAAACCACTGTACCATAGTCTTGTTCTGGAGAAGAGTGCAGTTTGATCAACTTTCTTTACTTTGATAGAATGACTTCATAAGGTCTGTATCCCCATATGTGTCAAGTTTCTCTTGGAGTTGGTATGTGTATGTATTGTGTTCACATTCAAATATCCCACCTATACTGGGGGTATACTGCTGAGCTCTTGGTTTCCATTTTGGCCATATGTTTAGTGTGAGCTAGTGAGAATGTAGGTTTACTCCATATTGCTTTGTCTTTAGTGTCGAATTTAGCAGCATGAGTAACACTGGTGTTTAAGTTCAGTTGTATGTAACATTTCTGAAATGGGGTGGGGCTTACTTAGCAATAGTTTTCTTTGACCAAACAAAATAAACCTTTTTACTGTGTATTTTAAGCTTCCCTAAAAGTAATTTTAGTGAAGGTACTGGTGGTAGGTGGATTGGACACTAAATTGGCAATGTTTTTTTTTAATGTACATGTAAGTGGTATGCAAGAGCAGCAGGGCTATCAACCTGATGCTGTGAACCTTCGCTGTAGATTACTACTATTGAAGGGATACCCCCACCCCAAGTAGAAAATGGGGTGTTGTGGATAGACTGATAATTAGTGCAGTTTTGTGGATGAGAGATCATGGACTCTCCTAGGCTTATTTGGGCTTGAGAGCTTAATATTGCATCAGTATTGTTAATGGTTAGTATTGAAAGCTCATGTGAGAGTTGTCAGTGCAGTATTCTCATTTCATATTTACCTTTTAGTATATTGTGATTTTTGGCTTTTCCCCTTTATTGTAAATAGTTTTAAAGGAAAATAAAATTTTGTATAAACCTTATATTTCTAGCATTTTACCTGGAATGGCACTTTCATGGGTGATGCACACCTTTGTACTACAAAGCATAATTTTATTTTCTTTTACATTTGATTACCAGGTAAGCCCATTTTCAGTGGAAACCCGGGTAGAAAAGCAACTGCTTACAGTTAGAGTACAGTAAAAAATGATACAAAAGAGTAAGACAGTGATAGGAATTGCTAGCATTTTCTCAACTAGTGCTAGGGTGATCTCACAATTACTGTTCACGTGGGTTTCCTCGCATTCCAAAGACATGTAGTATGTGGATTGGACACCAGGTTGCCTATAGGTGGGCGAGTGTAGTGTAAAACAAGCTAGGGGGTCAACTTTTCCTGTGTAATGGGATGGCCACTTGGCATTGCTGAATGTCCTTTCTTCCCAGGAATACCTAAAAACACAACCTCAGATTGCAGCTTATTTGAAAGGGGCTGGACACCTACTGCATAGTGTCAGTTTTAGGCACAAATTATCAACATGGCTAAAAGTATGCACAAGCTTTTGCTGCAAGAAGTGCCATCATTATGGTGCTGGTTGCATGTATTTGAAAGATGAGATCCTCTCCAAGTAGAAAATTCTGGTCATGAGCATGTCCAATTAACTATTCTGTATCCACATTACGACCCTTTTGGAGCAGAGGTTTAGCCCCTTTCTAGAAAGGCCCGATTCCCCTTCAGCAGCCTCCTTTAGATCTAGATCCACTCAGAGTTTTTCTGAGCTAGACCTAGTGTGTGTTGTGGACCAGCTTCTGGCAGCTAGGAGCCTACCCATTCCAGCAAGATATTCCGTCTCTCCTTGCTCTGAATCTTTTACCACATCTTCCCCCATTTATCCTCTTCAGAATCCACCCTGATCTCTGTACCAATGTCCGTTTTGGTATGTACTGTCTCTGCTCAGACAGCAGTGTTTCACCGACCACCCTTGCTGCATCTATTCTGATTTGAGCTGATGCTTTCTCGAAGCGATGCTTGGACTTGTCTGTACCTTGGTTCCTAGTCCGCCTAATTTTTCTCTGGCACAGTCTTATGTCTATGGTTCTGACTGCTTCCAGATTTCTTGGAACCCCTCAACTGGGGTGGGCTCTTTGGGGTGGGTTGTGACCTTGGTTCTGAGGTTGCCTCCCATTTCCGGGCTCCCATCCCTCCTCGAGTGGGCCTGCTGTACAGGTGATGGAAAGCCTCCTTCATTCCGGAGGCCGTCAGCACCAATGACATCAGTATCAGAAACCTATCTTAGCATGTACCCCTCCCAACCTGCTAAGTTGGGTCCCAGAGCATGGGAGTCACATGAACCCCCTTTGAAGGGAACCCTTTCTCCAGAGTCGTCCTCAGAAGATCCCACTGGAGCACCACCTCGGAAGAAATGGTGCAAGAGGAAGCACCTCGATTCCCTGGTCGAATCTTACAGAAGACACTGTGTTGAGGGAGAAGGGTCCCCATGTTCTCCCCCAGACTGTTTCATTCTGAGACATTCTCAGAATCCTTGAACGGGGGGGGGGTGGAAGTCCTAACCCCACCAGCAGATGGGACTGGCAGAAAATAGTTCCACTGTCCATCCTCCAAACGGAGTCCTGGACCAGGGACAGACTACGGAAGCGGAGCTATGCTTTAGCGGCCTTCGCCATTCGGTTGCTGAATGTTCTGGCACACCTCTCCTCCAAATAGACCTAATTTTCAAAATGTCTTCCTCTTTGGCGGGGGTACGGCCTCATTTTCAAAATGTCTTCCTCTTTGGCGGGGGTACTGCCTGATGAGGTGCGTGACACTGTTGCCTCGCAGCTAGCTACCCTTGAATCTCAAACTCCTTGATGCTTTTGATACCACCAAGGGAGCAGCTCGAGCTGCCGCATCTGGTGTCATGTGACGTAATGCTTGAATGCGGTTGTGTAACTTTGCAGACCCCTTTAAATCTTTTGTCAATGCACTTGATGAATCTGTACTTATTGGACCCAAGCTACGAGAGACTGCACATAGTGAGAGGCAGAAAGACCTTGTCTGCTTTGGCATATGCTTTTCCAACCCCCCCCAGAGGTGTTACTGCAGGAACCAGAAGGGAGGAAAGATGTGGTTCAAGAAATCCAGAGTATCCTTTAGTGGCACTCGTGAACAATCCCCCTGGGGCAGAGGGGGCAACTCGTATGGAAGACTCCCTTTTTGGGGTGGGGGGGTCCACGTAACCAGGGTGCCAGAGAATCTTTCTCTGGCAGACCCTACCAGTGCTCCTGAGCAGTGGCCTGATTGCTTTCCTCTGGAAGTAGTCGGGGGGGGGGGGGTGTTTTTCTCTAAATCTACCAGCCTGGCAGCTTATTGCTACCAATGTTTGGGTGCATAGAATGATACCCAGAGGCTACCAAATACCATTCGATTCAACTCCCAGACCCATCAAATGAATCCCCGATGTACCACCCAATCAGACAGAATTAGCAGCCTTAGAAATAGAAAAGCTGCCAAGAAAGTCATCCAACCTGACCCACCAGACAAAACAGGGTCCGGGTTTTACTCAGATGTTCTTTAGTGCCCAAAAAGACACGGGACTGGAGACCAATCCTGGATCTCGGCCTGCTAAACAAATTTATCAAACTTCAAAAATTCCGGATGGTGTCAGTACAGTCCATTCTGTCCTTCCTAGGGTGGGGGGGGGGGGCAATTGTATGTGCTCTATAGACTTCCAGGATGCGTACTACCACATAAAGGCGGATCACCACTCCAGGAGGTTTCCCCACTTCCGGCTGGGAGCCAATCACTACTAGTTAAGCGCACTGCCATTTGGTCTCTCGACAGCCCCAAGTGTTCACCAAATGTATGGCAGTTGCAGTAGCTCATGTTTGACTACAGGGGTTCTGGGTGTTTCCCTATCTAGACTGGCTCCTTACTGCTCCGACCAAGAATCTCCTAGTCCGCAGCCTCTTACAGTAAGGTATCGCTCTTCGCTTGAGGATTACAATCAACAAAGGCAAATCTCAGATGTCCCCAATGAAGACATGAATTTATTGGAGTGGTCTATGACACAACATCCATTCAAGCTTCTCTCTCCCCTCACTGGCTTTTGAAAATAAGACACCAAATCCAAGACCACCTTCCTCGCGTATGTACCAGCACGTCTTGTACTGCAACTCTTGCTCTCCATGGCAGCTGCCATTACGTTAGTACCACTGATACTGCACATGAGAATCCTGCAGTGACTCATTTCCACACAATGGTCGTTAACCCACCCACTCAACCACATAACGCCTTACAAACCATTGCAAGGAAGAAATGCTATGGTGGACGAAGCCACAAACGAGTCTTTGGTGTTGACTGTTCTGTCTTCCCCAACCCATGGCCACGGTGACCACGGACGCTTCACTGTTAGGTGGGGGGGGGGCATTTCGGGCAGATCTGTTAGTGTTGCAAGCGTTCCATGCATCCCTACCCTCTGGGACCATTGCAATTCAGTCAGACATGTCAGTTGTCTGGTATATCAACAAGTAAGGCGGAACCAGATCTTGCCCCCTGTGTCTGGAAGCCATGAGGATTTTGCACTGGGCGATGGCTTCCAATTGCCTTCTTATAGCAACGCGCATTCCCGGGAGTTCCAAACTTATTGCAGACAATCTGAGCAGGAACATCCTGGTTCGCCTCGAGTGGTCACTCAACCCTGTAATAAGAGTTTTTGGCTTGCGCGAGCTGGGAAACTGCCATATTGCTTCTGAGGATGGAACCAAGGTCCTATTTGTAATGAATGAACAAAGATCTACAACACAGATGGAACGGATATGGTCATACGCAACTTCTTTTTGTTTCTCTGAAAAGGAGTGTGTGAATTGGTGTAAGATGTAATTTAATGTCTGTATTAACAGCAAGTAAGTTTGTCTGAATTAGGAAGTTAAACTATGAAGGTTGCATACCATGCAATGTTCAATCGTTGTATGGTGCGTGTGGTTGCATAATACTCGCATAAGAGTTTATATTTTAAGGTTTGCAGTGTGCTGGGCTTTCCTTTTCTGATTGGTGTGTTTGGTAGCGTACGCAGGTGGGGAGGGGTAGGTTTATTAAAACCACTTGCTGTTTTCTTTTGGAGTATAGAAGACTAAAGGTGTTCGTTGTCCTATAAATGTTGAAACTTAATACGTTGCTGTTGTATATACTTTGTTCTGTATTGTATTGCAAGCTTCAAAAAGCATATTGTGCTTTCCTTTTGTTTGGCAGCGTACATAGGGAGGGGGGTAGGCTTATTAAAAATAGTTTCCGTTCTGTTTGGACCATGGAAGACTAAATGGTGTTATTTTATAAATGTAGAAAAGTTAAAACATTACTGTTTTATATATTTTTCTATGTCTACACATGCAGCGAACAAGTTTCAGCAGATGGGGTTGAAAAGTATAATGACAACCACACACCGCCGGCATCCTTGACAACACGTTATTTAACTGAGAATGGAATGTTGTCGAATGCCTTGAGTGCTGACAGTGTGTAGTTGTGATAATACGCAAGCACCCTTTTAATTCTATGGATTTGCTTTGTTTAATCGTGGCAGAACATATGCAACATGGCCCTCAAGTTTGTGCAGGTTTGCCGCCATGGCTTTTGTTGACAGATATTGCTTGACTGAAGTGTTTTGGTCTGTAGTCCTTTACCAGGTAAATGTGGCAATTCCTGGTTAGTGAGTGGGGGGGTCACTTTATCCTTTAACTGCAAGAAAAAAAAACAGTAAGAGCTTTGTGTGTAGTATCTTAAATTTGTAGCAGAGGTCCATGGGATATATGCAAATAAGACCAAATATTTATAGCTGTATTTGGGCTAATAAATCAACCCCATCTGGCCTGGACTATTTTTTGGACTTCTCACCTCTTAATACAGTACATAGGTTCATAGATTACTAGGCCAACTGTTTTAAGAGCTTTTTGCATAAGGGACATAGACTGCCTTTTGGTAATGTTTTGGAAACTGTTTGAAATGAAGCTTGTCTGTAAATGTTAAAATGCCTCCAAAGTGTCCCAAGAAAACTCTGGTCTTATGGGAAGGGGGCTTTCTAAACCCCCCCCCCCCCCCCGCTTGAGAGTTGCAGCCTTTCATCTCCTGTTCTGAAAGTGTCAATTGTGGTGGTAAGGCATGAATGTGTCCAGGTGGCTTGTGGTCCAGAATCTGTCCCACCAAAGCATATGTTCTTCGTGTTTCACTGTTGCGGTCATTACATTTGGGTAATCTGCTGGCAGGTTGCTGAATAACAAAGTCTTGGGTCCTGTGTCGGTTGCGGTCTCCTCTTCCATGACGTCAGGGATATAAAACATGCAGCAAACGCCATTTTAGTCTGTCTTGCTGCACGGTGCCTGAAACAGTTCAAGTGCAGGTCGGCTGACTCCTGAAACTTTCGCATTCGAGTTTCAGAACCGAAGTCTTCAAACTAAAGCCAAGTACCCTGTTGGGGAAACTTTTTTTTCTTGCTCCTTACCGATGTCTGTAAAAGTTAATGATTTCATTACTTGTGGGAAGCAAGTACCCCATAAGGATTTTCATTTGTACTGTATTCTTTGCCTAGGCCCAGCTCACAACGTGTCTTGCTGTCAGTTTTGCGCTAGATTAACCAACGCACTATTAAGCGTCTGTATGTTTTTGCTTCTAAATATTTTGGTTCAAGATTTAATTATCCTGAAATGTCTGTTAGCAATCAGACTACTGGAATTCACAAAAAAACGCAAAGAAAGACGGACCATCGAGGTCCAAAGCCAACAAAGTTTCGCCTAACCCAGTCGCCGGTACGCAGTGAGGCGCTTTCCGATTCCCTGATACCCGCTACTTTTGAGTCGCAGGCCTTTACTGAGACCCGTTCGGAGTCCGGTGTGCCACAAGATTCTGAGTATTGAACCCGCGGATGTCTCTCCCTTGGATGGGTCTGGGGCTGCTGAGCAGGCACCGGCTTCTGAGGCTGTTTTCAGGCCTCAGCATTTTTATGTTGAACAGATGCTAGCCTCAAAAATAAGGTAAACATCTGTCTAAAAAACCGACACGAGCCACGTGCTCGGACCCCTATGCCTAAAAAACAGGTGTATCAAAATGGCTGGGGATTTAATTACCTTGATCAGGGGGTCCCAACCCCCCCCCCCCCCCCCACACACACACCCTTGCTAAGAGGCCTAGGCAAGGCACTGATTATGAATCTTCTGATCAGGTTTTCATTTCTTCTGATAGGAATTTTCTATTCCACCCTATGTGGATTCTGATGCAGAGGAATCCATCCCATCTGCATCTCCTCCTGAGGATTACTTTTTGGAGAGACTTTGCATACTTTAAGGGAACATTTTCACTGGGAGAGTTGGGACTTCTCTGAATCAAAAAAGAGGCTTGGGGATTTACTTCCTCAGCATAGGCCTTTGGCAATACCTCCTATATTAGACATGGCTCCTGATTCCCTGCCTCTGGCTCCTAGTAAGCCAGACAGATATTACAGGGATCCTGACTCCCATAAATTTCTATTCAACAAGCCTGCTGCTGATCCTGAGACTTTCAAGGGGTCCCAAGGGTGTAAAGGCCTCTACAGACAAAAATCCTTCCCCCTCTGACAGATTCCAGGGCACTGGATAGATGAGGAAAGAATGTTTAATACGTCTGCAACCTTGGCAATCGGGGCCTTAAGCTGCCAGTTTCATATGCTTAAATATCAACCGCATGTTATGGGTTTACTGAGACAATTATTTCTGATTGTGTGGACAATAGTTAACAGGAATTTATTGCATTCAGAACAGGTTGGAAAGCATACTTTGCAAAGTGGTTTTGATTCCTTGGAGGTTTCTTGTAGGGCCGCTGTTGCTGGATCTGTGATTAGAAGTGCCTGGCTGAAGGAGCAAAATCTGCCTGATCATGTTAAAGCTAAATTGTTGGATGCCCCTTTGCAGCATGATACTCTGGTAATAAGGCAGAAGAGGTTTTAAAGAAAATGGAAGACAAAGCTAAATCTATGCAAACAAAGATTTCTTGCAAGTGCAGCCACCCAGGTTCAGTAGACACTGGCCTACTAAAAATTGGTCCTTTCCTGTGTCCAACAGAGCCACTCGGCAAATCCAGGCGCTCAAAAGGCTCCAGATACCAATCACAGGGTTCTTGCAGGTCAAAGCAGTGGGGTGCCTCCACCTCCAAAACTGGAGGAAACAAAGCACAACCCTGCAGTAAGCAGTCTCGATTTTCCTCTACCATCACCAAGCACTTACTGTTGGCAGCCCTCTTGGGGGGGGAGCTAGCACTTCATACTCATAATTGGCAGTTAATTACCCAGGACAAGTGGGTATTAAACGTAGTATCCCAGGGGTACAGATTTCATTTCCATACTTTGCCAGTTCCAACAGATGGCTGGATCTGCCACAAAACCAGTGGGCAGAGGCCCAGAAACAAGTCATGTCCCTCATGGATATGGGGGCTATTCAGCCGGTACCAGAAAAGAAAAAAAGGACAAGGTTTTTATTCAAGACTTTTCCTGGTACCCACAAAAGACAATTCATGACGTCCAATACTGGATTTTTCGATTTTGAACACGTTCCTGGACATTCCAAAATGCTGACTTTACAACAGCTACTGCCTATGCTAGGCAGGAATGCTTGGTTAGTAACTTAGACTTGAGGCATACCTGCATATCCCAATAAGGGAATCCTGCAGAAGATACCTCCGCTTCAAAGCAGGTTTTTTTCATTACCAATTCTCTTCACTGCCTTTTGGCTTATCTGTTGCACTCGGGGTCTTTACAAAGTGCCTGGCACCAGTAATTCAAATTTATCCTTATCTGGACGACTCTCATTCAAGCGGAGGACAAAGTCACTCTTCTTTAACATCTGGCGTTTGAAAAGGCTTCTAGCATGCCTGGGGTACACCATAAACAAAATCACAAAAGGTACCCTCTCAAATTACATTCCTGGGTGCAAGCTTGAATACAACTGCCCAGATGGCTTACCTTAAGCCAGACAAAGGTAACTGACAACCTACTTCAAACAAATGGCAACAAATCTGCAAGACAAATTCTGCAGGCTTTGGGGTTCATGGCATCCTGTATTCTAATTCCATATGCGAGACTGCATATTAGGAAACTTCAATGGTACCTAAAAAGTTTATGGAGTCAACATGGTCACTGTCTGGAAACAATGATTCCTCTCATTCCCTCCCTACAACAGGAGTTTCTTTGGTGGGCAGAGACATGTCACCAAAACAAGGGGCTGTCATTCACTCAAACCCACCCCCCCACACTGGTACAAATCTTGCAGCATGGCTGATATGATGTATGTCATTTTGGAAGCCAGAAGGCCTAGTACTAGAAAGTCTTATGCTGAAAAATGGAAGAGATTCTGTGCTTGGAACCCAGCACAAGGAACAGACACAGCAAAGCCCAATATTCCTCAGATTTTACAATATTTGACAGATTTTACAATACTTAACTGAGATGCTTGATAAAGGCCCATCTTCAATAAAAATCCATGCATCTTCCTTCTCTGCTCATTACAACACAGAGAGCCTCCCCTGTTTTCTCATCCTCTGCTTAAGCAGTATCTTGGAGGAGCCAAAAATTAAGGCCTCCCCAGAAGTTCACAAACTCCTGCACGGGACCTCAGTTTTGTGCTGGAAAAACTCACCTTGCCTCCTTTTGAACCAGCAGCTACATTTTGTTTGTGCCTTTCGGCTTTTCCCGGTTAGGGGTCGCCACAGCGGAACTCCGGTCTGCTAATTGATTGGTAGTTGATTTTTACCTGCCGAGTTACCAGCCCTGATGCACAACCTTCAACGAAGATATGCCCATTCATGCATGTCTCCACGCAGAAGACGCTCTGAGAATTGAACCGGACAGCGTCTTGCTGTGAGGCGACAACGCTACCGCAGCACCACCACCGTGGATTTTTGAACCAGATATAAAATTTCTGTCTTGGGAAAACAGCTTTTCTCTTGGCAGTCACTTCAGCAAGAAGGTTTTCAGAACTGCAGGCTCTCATGGCAGTGGAGCCTTTTATTATGTTTTACCCGGGCAGGGTTTATGCCTAAGGTGGTATCCAGTGTGGCTCTTAACCAGACCATTCACTTGCCAACTTTTTACCCAAATCCGCAGAATAAGGGGGAGCTGATCCTGCATTCATTGGACGTACACAGACAATTAAGATTCTACTTAAACAGGGCCAAATCGCTAAAAGTCTGAGCAACTACTGGTAGCATTTGCTGCAGGGTCAAGGGGGAAGGCTATATCAAAGCAGACTATTACTAAGTGGATAAGCCACTGCATTAATTTCTGCTACTTACACCATGGTAAACCTGTGCCCAAGGGGATCCACATTCCACCAGGGCTGCCTCTACTTCAGCAGCTTTTCTCAGAGGGTTTCCAACCAAAGACATTCTAGAAGCTGCTAATTGGAGCTCTGGTCATACCTTGACAAAGCATTATTTTCCTCTTCTCCAAATCCAGGGCAGGCTTTGCCACTGCAGTTCTGCATGGTCTTATAGCTGCCCCTAATGCTGTTTAGTTCCATCCTCCCATCCATATCTTTGGGTTTCTACCCAAATGTAATGACTGCAACAGTGAAACATGAAGAACATAGTACAGTTGTGTACACTTACCATAAATGTAGATGTTAGTGTATTCACTGCTGCAGTCTGGGTTACCCACCCGCTATCCCCCTTTCTATATCTTTTTCTTTCCTTCACTATACACTAAAGGCTTTGTGGTGTATTTGCTTTTAGATGAAGGTAAAGTTTGTTGCCTATTCCCCATTTAGGGGGCACCTGACAGCTGGGGCAAGAAACTGAATAAAATGGCATTGGCTGCATGTTTTATACCCCTGATGGCCTGATGTCATGGAAGAGGAGACGGGGACCCAAGACTTTGTTCAGGCTGACTGAGGGCAACCTGCCAGCAGATTACCCAAATGTAATGACTGCAACAGTGAATACACTAACATCTACATTTATGTTAAGTGTACACAACTGTACTTTTTAACCAGTGTCTGTCTACTCCTTTGCGTATTTGACTTGTAGTTTGACCCCAACTGTGCTGCTTAAGGTATGGTCCCAGAACCAAAAAGGTTGGATATCCCCACGTCGGCCTGTGAGAATTGCTGAATAGCATGTACTTCGGCGGGTGGATTTCCATCCTTACAAGAAGGGTGAAGTACCATTTAAATAAGTGTCACTGTAGATCAGATGTAATTTGAGTAAATGTAATTGTGCTAGTTTTTGAAGTTGTTTGTAGTACAATAGGGTATGCACAAGTCAGATTTCATGCACACCAACAAGCATCTGTTATAGCTGGGGATTTATATGACCAAATGGTCAGTGGCCAAACCCTTTCAAAATTTTTATTAATATCTGGTGATGAGCACTTGGTTCAATATTGGTTAAGACTTGCTAAAATTATTGGGTAAGAAATTGTAATTTTTAATTTTCTTACACTTGTTCCCCTGCCCCTTTCCATTGTCATTTATTTTACATTTGTTGACCAGGATAGTCCAACTGGATGCATGTCAATTTTCAGCGGAGGCCCGGGGAGAAAAGCTCCAGGGTAAGCATATACAGCATTACATAATACCAGCATTACATATTACAGACTATTTACAGAGATTACATAAGTTAAAAAAGTTCCACAGGTTAGAGTTAATCCTGAGCGTAAGTCAGGATAAAATTACACAGTAAACTGGTTAACAGATTTTTACACATTCTAGAGAGAGTTAGCCAGGCTTGATTGACATAGCCAGTTAAGTGGCAAATGTTGTTTGAGTCTAGTTTTAAATTGACCTAAGGTGGAAAGTAAGGTAATGTCAGCTGGAAGAGAGTTCCAGGATCTACTTAGTTTGCAGAGAGAGTCACCAGCTGTGGTAATCTTGCTAGTCTGAATTAGTAGTTTTAGAGGATCGAAGCAGTCTAGGATTGTTATAGGGCGTGATAATATTTTTAAGTGCAGAAGTACTCTGGATTATGGAGGAGTTTATAGGCCATAATAAGTTGGTTATACTGGATTAGGCTGGATAGTTCAAGCCACCCAAGCTGATTTAGATTGATGCAATGATGTGTCCTAAATATATATATATGTGTGTATATATAGTTTAAGTCATGGGGGGGGGGCAGTGCTTTCTACTGTGCTGCATACCCTTTTCTTTAGTTGCCACACCATTTGATTCATTACAGCCAAGTGTATTTCTGGTGTTTCTGTAGTTCGCATACTGTCTGTTGGTGTCAACTATCTTCATATTTGCAGTAATTCCAAAACCATGTTACATAGAAGGTAGCAGAATTTATTTTTAAGCATACGTGATGCCAAACGGTTGACACCCCCATGTACTGGAGGGAACTAGTTAGTATCTGTTTCCATTTTGGTATTCATAATTGCTGTTGGTTGCATTTTGGATATGTGCCTTAAGTGGTGGTTGTAACCACTGCTTTTCTGTCCTATCCATATGCACGTTTTGTACCCTTGCACTTGTATCTGCACCTGTCACAAAGTGGTGATTTTATCACTTTTTACAGATGTTCTGTGTTCTCCATGGTAAGTTTTTATTTTGTCGCAAAGTTTTATTTTGTAAGTGCTTTGATTTTTACATTTTTTTGTGCTGTTTCTATAAAAGTGCCTGTTTCATTTGGCATTTCGTTGTAGCATTGTTGCAATGTGTTCAGTGTAAGAAAGGTTAACATTGAAGACTAATTGTAGGTACAGTATTGAATGCATGCAACCTCTGCACAGTTAACGCCTATTAATCACGGGGGTCAGATTTCTAGAGCTTGAACAGCGAAGCAGAGTTCTTAATTTGGAAAACAGTTAACTGTTACATTTTTTAGTTTATTCAGATATTCCTTAAAATAATGTGTCAGATGGCCATTAACAAAAATTGAAGGAAGCTAAGTACTGATTGATGCTGATAGTCAAAAGCAGGAGTTAGCTGAGAGGAAGTGCCATAGGAAACTATTTTCTCATAAGGATTTTTCTGTCCCACTGAAATGACATCAGGAAGGGTGAGGGCATTGACTGTAAAACAGTCATGCAACCTGTGGAATCCCTTTCAGATAATTTTGGCGTACAACAAATTACAATAACCACTTTGATAGAGATGGAGATAACTGAAAACTTTAGCATATTGTGAACTTTTTATGTGCAGTTCTTTAACAGGGCAGGTATTGGGTGACTGCATAATTTCATTGTGATTCAGTTATGTACTAAAATGTGTGTACGCTCTGCTGTTTTGCCATTTATATGGGGAAGTAAAATGTATTTCACCCCCTTAGATTGTAAAATTGTTGGCGAAACTTCAGGAATTCACTTCACGTTCACAAGGGAAGGCAGACCAAGTGGCGAGGCATTTGTTGAAATGGAATCTGATGAGGACTTGAAGTTAGCACTGAAAAAAGACAGAGAAACAATGGGCCACAGATACGTCGAAGGTATTTTGAGGTTGTTGTGTATATTTATTTAACGTGGGTTTTTTGACTGCTTATGTCTTAAAGGTATCCGTTTGCATACGACCCATACAGTTCATTGTCTGGGTGGTGGCTTTTAGTTTTGCTGTTAAACTGTTAAAATTGTATTGAGTTTGGCTATGTAGAAAGTCATTCGAGGGTAGTAATCGTATGGTAAATGTTTGAGGATTTCTTGGGAAAAACTGCACTCTAATGACTACTTTTTTATTCAGTGTTTAAATCTAACAATGTTGAAATGGACTGGGTTTTGAAGCATACTGGTCCCGACAGCCCCGATTCTGCTAATGACGGCTTTGTTCGTCTAAGAGGTTTGCCGTTTGGCTGTAGCAAAGAAGAAATTGTTCAGTTCTTTGGAGGTATGTGCAGTTGATGGTATTGGAATTTTGTGCATAAAGTGATTAACATGTTCATTTTCATGTTGTGGTCTGAAGTGTTTTGCTGATTCAGTTAATGTATGCATTTTTGTGTAGTATTACATTCTGAAAGATTATTCAGTGTTTAGCAAAGTGTTAAGAAAAAGGAGGGTGTGGTATGCACTTAAGTGTAGGACTCCTCCTGGTGTTGCTGCTGGGTACCTTTGGGTATTTAGTGGCACTTAATTTTGGAGCTTAGTTGCATGTCAACAGCCATATCTTAACGGAGTAGTGCATGATACTGAAATACATTAAACACTAGACAGGAAGACACTAAATGGATTTTCATTTTGTATGTAGAATTAGAAATGTGACTCTCTGAAATTAATTGTATCCGATTTATAGCTCAGAAAAACAGATGTTTGTAATGGCTTGTATTTGCGCTTACACTGGTCCTGAAAATTACCCAGGTGCAGCACATCACTTAATTTCCATTGGGTATTTTCTATTTGAAATTAAATGGCAAGTAGATAAGCTGCCATTGTATGTGCTTGCTTATTTTTTGTGAATTATTTTAAGTGTAAAGCAGCAGTATATTTAGTATGCAGACTAATGAACTAGATTAACCATTATGCCTTCAGATGACAATGTGCAAGGTGCTTACCTTACAAACACAAGGTTCAGGGTTTGATCCTCACATAGGGTAATTGGCTAGGCTTAAAATGTCCCACAGGGACAAGTTAGCCTTAGTGCTAATCTGTGAACGTATGAATAGGTTGCATGTCTTTGTCCTGTGGGCAAGGGGGTTTTAGGCTAAGAAGGAATTGGAGCTAGCCTGAGACTGGAAGTTCTTGCCTTTGAGAATAAGAGAGGAACTGGTGAATGCCTGGCTGCTGACATGGTCACTGTGGCTACCTGTGGTGTGCTAGGACCCAAAGTATTTCACCCAGATAAGCACATCTGCCATAGTGCCATTTAAAATTGTTAGCAGCATGGGTTGTGTAAGGGTTTTATGTAGCTTTCAGTGACTGAGTTAAAACTTGGAAGTTTGGTTAACTAGTTCTGCTGGCTCTGATAGTTTAGGGGGTTCCAGGGCTGCTTAATTCATGAACTGATAAGGCCAGTCAGCTTCAGAAGTGTTAAATGGAGTGGAGGGATATGCTGGTTGAAAAGTTGGGGATGGCTACCCATCACATCTGTGTGAATGTTAGGGCCACCATATGTCAAAAGTTGTGGCTTTCTCTTGGGCCTTGCTTATTAAAAACGTTTCCATCCCCATAGTCCTTGCTGAATTAAAAAAAATAAAATAAAAAAAATTACCATTTGCTGCTCATTGTGGGCATTGCTTAGTTGAGAAAGGAAAGGCATTACCAAAATAGCGTTTTGAACGTTTAACATCTTGGTTTGCTGCTAATGGGGTAGTGTGGAGCTGCACCTGCCATCCAGTTAAGAATTCTGCTGACTGTGCATAATATGCATTTCTTTGTTGGGGTAGGGGCTGAAGGCAGACCTTAATGTGTTACTGCTGGTGGTCTATTTTGCAAAAATTTATTCAGCATGACTTGCCAAGATGCACCCACGTTTTGTGGCAGTTATGCATTCTGTGCTGTATTAGAGCATTTATTGCCATTATTGGGGGGATTGCTGTACAACACTTGAGTTAATAGCAATGATGATTTTAGAAATACAGCATTGATGTGCCTTTTTTCTTCTAGAGCTACATACAACAAAATTGGTGTGGCAGAAGTTTGCAAACTGAATTACTGCTGTTTGAAAGAATTGTTAATGTAATGTTTTTTATTGCAGAAATGACTGTTTAAGTGAAACATGATCAAAATTCTGGTTTTTATAAAGCATTAAGTTTTAACTGGGTTTGTGATTTTAATATTTCCCCCTACTGGGGTTTTGTCCTTGGGTTGAAGGGTTGGAAATCGTGCCAAATGGGATAACATTGCCGGTGGACTTCCAGGGGAGGAGTACGGGGGAGGCCTTCGTGCAGTTTGCTTCACAGGAAATAGCTGAAAAGGCTCTAAAGAAACACAAGGAAAGAATAGGGCACAGGTGGGGATGGATGGTTGGTTGGATAAATCGCTTTTCTTATGGTATATACTAACACTATTAAATCCATAATCTCTCAGTCTCTGAAGTAAAATTCTTGTAGGTTTTAAGATTGGAATATTTATATTTTTTTTAACTATTCATAAACTATTGGTAAACATGCTGTGGACAGTTCTCCTAGGCATGTAGGTCTTTGCCGTTGACTTAACAAATATATTTTAGTGTGATGGCATGGCCCTATATATAGAGGGCCATGTAGGAGAGACTGTGGCTTTAATTTCTGACATATAAAATTTGATAAATTTTACATTGCCATAAGAAAATGCAACCATTTTCTACACTTTTAAATTTTCAATTTATTGAGAATCTTTATATTACAACAATTCTACATCTAAATAAAGATGTGGTATTTAATGTATGTTAAAACTTTCATTTGTTTGCTTTTGTTGCATATCTGTCTGTACACAGAAAAAACTGCAGCTAGTGTGGCTTTTAACCTTTTACCCTGAACAGGTACAGGTTATATACCTACATCCGCTGTGCTGTGTATGAAATGTGCAATATGATCACTCTAAAGTGAAATTTTCATTTGATTTTTTTTCTTTTCTGGTCTTTAACACATTGGGATGTCTTTCAGTACCTGTGTGACTTCATGCAGTCATTCCTGGTGTCTGAGTAAATTTTTTGGCAGATATCCCTTCCCTCTGTTGGTTGGAGATGCTGCGACTGGCTCATAAGAAATGGAGCAAAGGGGGCTTTGCTTTTTTCATTGCAATTGTGTATTTTTCTGCACTTAGTCTAATATAGTTAAAGGTTGCATAAAAAAAATACCACATCATATGAAATTTACATTAGTAATTTTTTCTGATCTGTTACATAAAAATGTAGTGTGTAATGTGCATGTAGAAGTGTTACTTACTGTTTTTGCATTTAAAAATGTGTAGGTATATAGAAATATTCAAAAGCAGTCGTGCTGAAGTACGTACCCATTATGATCCTCCACGTAAACCAATGGCAATGCAGCGTCCGGGCCCTTACGATAGGCCAGGTGGTGGACGGGGGTATAACAACATGGCAAGAGGTGGTGCATTTGACAGAATGAGGCGTGGAGGAGGATATGGAGGAGGTATTAGATTTATAGATTACTGCTTTGTTGTAATTAGCTGCTGTAAATTGTGGATTTAACTCTGCGTCTTTATTTGCTGTATTAATAGCACTGTAACATTATATTTCAGGTTATGGAGGATATGATTACAATGGCTACAGTGATGGATATGGCTTTGGCTCGGACAATAGATTTGGGAGAGGTATGACACTAGTCTGTCAGCGCTTAAGATTTATACTCTAAAAATGGCATCAGTAGATGCATTTAGTTGGTGCAGCTCAGTTTGTGGCTTGCACAGAGCTCATTTGGGAGCCATGCTACCGTCTCTGATGCGGAGTGGATGTGGCATGAATTGTGTAGAGGTTTTAAGAAATGACTCCATTGTGCTGTCGCCCATACAAGTGAAAGTCATAGTTAAGGTACAGCTAGAACTAAAAGGCTTTTTCATACAGCTTTCCTAAAATGTCAGTGAACTTGTTTGCCTTGTGGCACGGATCAGAATGCTTGGGGTTATACCTGTTCTCATTACTTTTGTCCAGCAGGAGCCATTTCTCTTGTAACAAGACAAAAGCCATAAAGTGGACCTTTGTAGCTCTTGTGTGCTGCCTAGGATTTTACCACTACATTAGATTTCTTTTTGTCTAGAAGCTTGTCCCTGTGGTCTCCAGGCTTCAGACAGATCAAGTTGCATGCTGGTATGGGGATTGGGTGGGAAAGCTGTTATGCGTTTTTTACTGGGGTTTCCCTTCACTTGTAATTAGTGTTTGTGTGCTGTGAAACTGTTACTCTTAACTGCCAAAATCTGATTTTATGAATTCTCAATGCAGGTGGAATGGCTGATCACAGGTATGGAGATGGATCTTCAGGTTTCCATAACACAACTGGTCATTGCGTGCACATGAGAGGGTTGCCTTACAGAGCCACTGAAAATGACATTTATAATGTAAGTTTATAATCCAGTGTTATTTTTAGTTTTTCAATGGTTTTGAGCAAGTAACTGAAAAGTTGTGTAAACAAAAACTTTTTATCAGAAATCTTCAACATTGTAGGTCCATTTAGAAATTTGCCATGGTTTCTTGACTCCTAAAGGAGTGGCTGCAATAACTGTTTGTTTATTTCTTTATAGTTGGAGCCGCATTACTCCTATGTACCACCAACTATTAAAATGCTTATGGGCTACTGTCCACCAGTAAGAGGTGACCCAAAATTAGTCTAGTTAGCTAAATACCCTATGCACAATCCATTGGTGGGAGAACTTTCAAGTAGACCCAGCCCAGTGGTTACTTTCGAAAGCACTGAAATTGTGTGCAGTGTTAACAGTGTCAACTTAAAGAGCACTTTAACATAAATTTTCAACTAGTTTTTAAAAACTTTATATGAATTTATTTCTCACTGCTTGTGTATTGTATATGCACTCTGCTATTCAACGTAGATAGCCGTATGTGCCAGCGAGGTTCCTCAGTTTGATTCTCAGCTGGAGAGCCGTCTGTCCTGAATCTGCATGTCCTCTTGTTTCTCCTGAGCATTATTCTGTATGTATTGTTCCCACACTTTCCTTTTATTTCTATGTCCTCTTGCTTCTCTTCTAAAGAGACAATCCTAAGCCTTCTGAACTTCTACTTGGAAGCTTGTACATTTTCTCTCCCATTGTTCCCTTGTAAATTGATTTTCGGTCTACTCAGTCTCTTCTAACCTTCTGCAGTGCCTGCAGTTATTGTGCAGTAGTCTTGTTGCATACTAATTATCCCTTTAACTGTACTCCTTAATCCCTGGTTAGGAAAGGCAGTTCTTGGCCTGCAATTCAAACCAAATCGTGGCCCATCCTGCTCTGCACCTTTCCCTCTAGTTATTTGCTCATAATACATGTTTTCTCCCTGCTTGTCATGTACATGAGCCTCAACTGTATAGCTCTAAAATATCCCTTCACATCAGGTAATCCCTATTGGATAGGGGTACTGTAAACTAACATCGGGTGGTACCAGACTTGGGCAATGTTTGGGAGCTAGGCTTGTAAAGGCTCCAGGGCCTAGCACACACCTATGAATGCTGATCTGTTGGATCAGCCTATCCCACTTAACTCTTCCCTCCCAAATTCCTTCAGCTCTTACTATCGGCAATTTATCCTGTAGTTGATATAAAAAAGCCTAATCCTTGTATAGAGCTAAAATGACTAAAAATGTGCACTACTTGCATCTTACTGTCCTTATCAAGGAGCTCCTAATTTCTCAGTTTTTGTATCTTGTTTCTTCTATATCCTTCACTGCCATTTCAGAAGCTTTTTAATTGATGTGTTTTATGTGACCGCGGTGGTGTTGCGGTAGCGCTGTCTCCTCACAGTAAGACGCTGTCTGGTTTGATTCTCAGCTAGAGCGTCTTCTGCGTGCGAATGGGCGTACCTTTGTTGAAGTTTGTGCGTCAGGCCTGGCAAGCCAATACGTAAAAATCAACTGCCAGTCATTAGTGGATCGGAGGTTCGCTGTGGCGACCCCTAACCGGGAAAAGCCGAAAGACACAAATTTTAAATATTTTATGTCCCTGTAAGTATGGGGTTTGCTGAACCAATTCGTGTGTGGGTGCATAAAACAAAAGCTATAGCTATTAATTTAATTTTATATCCAGAAAAGATTTGAAATTACTTCAAAATGTTAACTTTTTTTCTGGATTTATTGGGTGTAAAATGTCTACAAGTGAAGTCTATTTTTACTTGATTACCATACACATTTGAGGGCATGCCTGCCTGGTTCCTCTGTTCTGGCACAACTTGTCAGAACCACTCCACTGTAATTCTTGCCTACAGTCCTTCATATAGTCTTTCCCTTCGATCATGGAATGCAAATGCTTCCATGCCTAATCATAAAATCACACCTTACTCTGATACTTTATCTGCATCAAGACCCTACAATAGCAATATTTTCTAACATTCTACTTCCCTGTGGGTCATCTGTTAGTGTTGTCAGTACTTGCCTTCCTATACAAAAGCATATTAATCCATCACTTTGGCAACACCTTTGCCATTCTTGGTGAGTACAGACATTTTGTAGTAGTGGTATGTATGAAACTGGTCTGGTGGGGTTAATATCCTTTTAAAAACTCAGACCTTCCCTTTCACACACTTGCTGGGTGTGAAAATCAATCCTGCTGTCATGAATGACAGTTCAGAGGACAAGTGATATCAGTTTGGCTGTTTGGTAATGCCTAAGCCAACATTTGTTTAGCATGTTATGTAACATGGCAATAAAAATTCATTCACATTGATTCTTCCAAGTGTTTACTTGTACAACCCATAGGCAGCAATAGCCTGCACCTTTTGGCCTATGTGTTTATGAAATGTTGGCAGTTCGAGTAGTGTAAAATGTTGGAATCTTCAGGATGCACCAGGAAAGTCAGTGGGCATGGAGTGCTGAAGGCAGAGACGTCCAACATGGATGAACTTGCGTTGAGAACAATTGTACTTCAGGGTAGATGGGTACCAATCGTCATTTTGGGCTTTAACTCTCTAGGGTGTTTATCAAATGCATATACATAGCAACATGCCCAAATATGGCAGCCTAATACTTTCCTTCGAGTTTATGAATCTAGGTGGAGTTTTCTCATGCTTAGACTGGCTTTTGGCTTCTATTACAGTGTGAGGCACAGTTTAACAAATGTGGTCTTTGTTCATGCTCCACCTACCTGGTTTTAGTGTGAAGTCAGTTGCATTCCTTTCTTTTGGCTTTTCCCGGTTAGGGGTCGCCACAGCGTAACTCCCGTCCGCAAATGAGTGGCGGTGGGTTTTTACGGTGCAGAATTGCCAGCCCGATGGCCAACCTTCAAAGAAGGCACGTCCTTTCAAGCATGCACCTACCTGCATGTCTTGAGTCACTACCGCGGGGCGGACATGCAGACTCTACACAGAAGGCGCTCCAGCCGACAATCGAACGGGAGAACCTCTTGCTGTGAGGTGAGAATGTTAACCGCTGCACCACCATGGCCTTGAAAGTCAGTTGCATTCCTAATTGTACTGATCAGCTGCAGCTTGGCTACCCCTTTCCAGGGCACATCTGTCATTGGAGTAAGGGTAATCTATAACCAAAGTCCAACAGGTTTCTGTCCCATGTATGTCCGTGTTTGTATAGTTCACATTTCCAGGATAAAATTTGGGGGCACTGTTTGGTGCTTGTGTAGTATCTTTATGAAATTTGATAATTTGTCGGTTTGTAAGCATAAAGATCTGTTAATGGGAAGGTCTTTTCCTTCATCTTGAGCTAGAACTCTTCCATTCAGGCAGGCATGTTGTACAGATCTTATTTCCATGGAGGCTGAATCACAAGGTCTTTGTAAGCCCATGACAGATGGCAATCCCCCAATGTGGACCTATGAGACATCTTTTGTAGTGTTTGGGTAAGCTGTTCTATGCTCAGTAGCATTGGAGTTGGCAGTGGATTAGGCTGTACAGTCTGCACTTGGGTATGCTTATTTCCATCCCAACCCCAATGATGCAAAAGATCATGAGTAGGTGGTTTAAATTCCAGAACTATTTCAGGCAGCCAGTATTTTTCGCATCAGACAAGCAAGAAAACAGTGTGAAGCAGACACTTTAAGACAGGCAATTTGTCTAAATACTGGGTGAGCAATCCATGTCCAAACCAACGCTAATATTTCATTAGTATGATGAATTCTGCTGGGGCAACAGCCCGTAATGTTAGGAATTTCTACAACACCAGGGGGGGGTCTTCAGCTAGTCGTCCTTGGCCATGGATGGTTTGTTGCAGAAGAGCATTAGTCAACTAACTTCTCAGCCACTTGCTGGTTAATTGACATCTTTTCACTGCCTTGACTGACAGCTGTGAAGGAAGGCTTAGCACTTTAATCCCCCTTTTTTAAAACCAGAGACCCGGGGTGTCTTGGCTTTGAAGCATCTAGGTCCACACTGATCCCAATTTCATTAAAATGTTTTCTTGTATTGAACACTGAGTGTTTTCCCTGTACAGTGCACACTTGGCTGGCATTTTCTCCACTAAGTGAATGTAAAAAGGAGTGAGGTGGCCCCGGTGAACCAGATGTTTGCTGAAAATACTGCAAAGTCTACTTCAGGTTGGACCATGAGGGTAAATTGTGACTACTTCCATGGATAAGAAATTTGGCTAACTCACAATGGTCAATTTTGTAACAGACCTGTACAACCTTCATTGCCATAAACTCTCCTTTCCCCCATTTCGTACATGGAGTCTTAACTCCTACGCAGTGCCACACTCCTACCTTTGTCACTCCTGCCTTACTTTCACTGGTCCTCATACAATCCATCTCCTTGTTGGATGCACTCCTTTGCTCTTGCCTTTCTGTCCCCAAATCTTTAGCATATTGTCTCTTGCACAAATACTCTTCACTGTGTGTTCTTGGATTTTCTGCAATTGGAGCTACTTTAGCTTCTGCTGTTGTCCTTATTTCTTGGTTTGTCCCACAGTGTGCATTCTAGTGTGTCTGGGACAGTTCCTCAATTGCTTTGTCTTTACTGCCCAGGTTTCTGTACCATACAATTTTACTAATTGCACCACAGTCTTCACAGCTTCTTTGGCATCCTTCTGTTATGACTGCATCTGACGCAGTTTGTTGCAGCTCTTCTGATTCTAGCTTAGACTTTCTCATTCAGACTTCCCTTCTCAACCACCCTTTCCAGATACTTAAGGTGTTAAACTTGTTCTGCTGTCTTCCCTTGTCTGTTTTCAGCTTCTGATTTCTCTCATTTCCATTACAACTGCATTATCTGTACTTTTCATCCCACGTGTCTTCAGCAAATGCTAGGGAAATGCAGTTCAAAACCAAGTTCTTGCTCAGTCTGCCTAATGCCACATTGTCTGCATACAGCAGTTTAATTTATCTGTACTGTCTGACCTGTTATGCTGTCACTCACAGATACGAAAAGCTGTGGTCTCTGCTGAACCCTGTTGCACATCCACTCCCACTGGGAACCCATGTTTGAGACTCCGAACACTCTACTTGATTCGTTTGATTTTTGTACATAGCTTGTACTAATTTTACCAATGTTTCTGGTCCTTCAAACCACCTTAGGTTTTCTCACATTCTTTCCTTGTGTCCTTGTATTGTTTTCTCCAAGTCTAGGGTAGGGAATACCCATTTGGACTCTTGCCTCATTTCTAGCTTTTCAAGTATATCTCTGAAAATCAGGTCAGTTGTGCCAGATCCTAATCTGAATCGCTAATCTCCAATCGTACTTTCTACTAAGCCAATTTAGCAGTCCTCCTTTCTAGACCTGTCAGTATGTCTATGTACCATTTTAGGTTCATTGGTAGGTACTAGGCTGTCTGCCTGAGGGCATTTATAAGCCTAGCCAGAGTGTCTGCTTTCGCCGCCCCATTGATTAACTGATCCTCTGTCAAGCAGAGCCAATTAAGTGATCCCTGGGGGTGTATTTTCTGTTACCCATCCACTCGTCACGGTTTCTCTTGAAGAGCATTAGTGAGGGGCTCTGTCTGTAATTTCGAAATTGTTACAAAGCATGGGGAGTTTGACAAGAATCTATCCCTCCAAATGCATGGGGAGTTTGACATGAATCTATCCCTCCAGCATGTTCTTTTTATTGTGGCCAGGTTTAGCTCACTAGAGCACGTGGCTCCAGTGAATTGGATTTCTTTAGGTGGAGCATGTCTGTCAGTTCTGAGTTGGACATGTCTTTGTCAGGCAGAGATCACCTCTGAGTAAGCGATATGCCACGGAGTACAGCTGGAGTTTCAGTCTGGCTGCGTAGGATATATGTTTCAGTAATCCTCTTGGTGAGGTACTTTTGTGGTCTTTCCAGCTGTTGGAAGTACGTCCCAAATGGGGCATTGTACTCTCTGATGGGTCTAATAAGTGACTTGTAGAGGGGCACTATAACCTATTTCTAGATGCGAACCCTTTAGTAATTGGGTGGCCCACATAGAATTTCCTAACTATTTTGGCAATGTGACTGTCAAAGGAGAGAACGATCTGCCTGGGTCCTCGGATCTCTTATTACCCCTTCTGCGTTAAGGGGGCTGCCACCTATGTGGTAATTCGTGGGCATTTCATTTTTCCCAAACGGGATGATTATGCATTTTTTGGCATTTATCTTGAGGCCATGACTTTGACACCAGGTGTCTGTCTCAGTAAGGTCCTTTTGGAGGATGTCTGTTAGCCGGAGAGTCCGTATTTGCTCCCAGTTTGCAGTCAGTGGCGAACTTGGTTAGCCATACTCCTCCTGTGTTTGCCTGTACTTCTGAGAAGTATATGCTGAACAGTGGGGTTCCCAGGACAGAGCCTTGCGTGACGCCACTTGTGACTGGTTTAGTCTCGGACCTGGAGCCTGCTGTTTCTTACCTTGAGAGTTCTGTCTGTAAGCCAGTTGGCAACCCATCTCATGACATAGGGGTTTTATGTTCAGGCTAGTAAATGTTTCTGTAATACCAGAGTGGGGGATGGTGTCAAGCCTTTGCAAGGTCAAGGTAGGCTGTGTGAACCACCTTTCCCCTCGTCTATGGCCTTGGTCACTGTCTTAAGTTAACCAGGTTTAGTAGGTATGATCTGCCCTTAAAGCTGAACTGGGTTGGGTCATGTTTGGAGGTTCCCAATGTCTTTGTTAATGAGTTCCATGATGCGCTCCATAGCCTTGCGGACCAGGCTAGTCAGGCTTATGGGGTGATAGTTACCAGGGTCAGTTGTGGCCCCTCCTTTGTAGAGAGGAATAACTGTAGCTGTGCGCCATGGAGAGGCTGAGGTTGAACAATGTGTTTAGGTGGGGGGGGTTAGTTCGTTCTGTAGTTCATACAAGATGCAGCTTGGGACACCATCTGGTCCCATTGGCTCTGTGTTTTTGGCTTTTGAAAGGGCTGTTTTCACCTGTCTGATTTTTGGGACACTACACTTTTCCAGTATTATTGTGGGTTCTTTTGGAGGTGAGAGGGGGTGAAGTTCTGCCAGGATGTTGGCAATATCAGTAGGTTCAGTATATGTTTGTGCTATTTTGCACTAGTTCAGCTCATATCTGCGAGTTGCCACTTACATTCTTAACGTAGCTAATGAAGGCTTTGTGGTTATCTTTCGAATACTTGGCTATTTTCTTTCGATTTTGTCTTGGATGATTTCATGAGGGACCTCAGTTTTTTACTGATACTGATCAGAGATGTCTTTCCTTCTTGGGATTTGCTTTTTTCTGAACTAGTTTCCTCCTCACTAGCCACAGTAAGAAGCTGAGATCCCTCATTAAATCCTCAAAAGCCAGTTAAGAAAATAAAATTGCCAAAGATTCCAAAGACAACCTCAAGGCATTTTATAGTTATGTCAGTCTAAATGGCAATGCTCAGATCTGCTCTGAGCTACAACAGAATGGCATTAAATATACTGATCCCAAGGATATTGCCAATATCCTGGCAGATCGATTTAGTGGCAACCTTACCCCCTAAAGGGCCCATCTCAATACCAAAATATAGCCAAATTCTGATAATCACGGCCACATAGGTAGAAACCGCACTCTCCAAAGCTAAGAATACAGCATCCATGGGACCAGTTGACATCCCAGGCTGTGTACTACATGAACTACAAAATGAACTGGCACCTCACCCAAGTGTCATGTTTAATCATAGCCTCACCTCAGGCTTTGTGCCCACTGAGTGGTGCACAGCTACAGTTATCCCGCTCCACAAGGGAGGATCCGCCTTGGATCCCGGGAACTACCGTCCCATCAGTCTGACAAGCCTGATCTGCAAGGGCATGGAACGCATTACCATGGAACTTATAAACAAAGACATTGGCAACCTTCAAACACTGGACCCCACCCAGTTTGGGTTTGTGACTGGCTGATCTTGTCTTTTGAATCTGACTGACCTCTTCGAATCCGTTTCCAGAGCTGTGGGCGAGGGTAAGGTGGTCCACACAGCCTATCTGGACCTCGCCAAGGCCTTCGACACCATCCCTCACTCTGGAATCCTAGATAAATCCCTACGTCACTCTGGTTGCCAACCGGCTTACTGACCGAACCCAGACTGTGTAGCAGACTCCGAATCTAGCTCCAGACAAGTGGAGTACCTTTGGGTTCAGTCCTGGGACCACTCTTGTTTATCTACTTCTCTAAAGTACAGGCCAACACTAAGGGACTCTGGCTAAGTTTTCAGATGACTGCGAACTAGGAGCCATTATTGAATCCCCAAATGATGTGGATATTCTACAAAAAGGCCTTACAGAAACAGATGCCTGGTGCCAGAGCCATGGGCTCAAGCTTAATGCCAAGAAATGCGTAGTTATCCCCTTTGGAAAAAAACATGTACCCATGAATTACCACATAGGTGGCAGGACGCTAAACATAGGAAGTGAGATTTGGGGACACAGGTGGACAGTGGTTTCACTTTCGATAACCACGTTGCCACAACAGTCAGGAAATCCTATGTGGCACACCTCATCACTAAGGGCTTTTCATCCAGAAAAAAGGTCATTGTCCCACTGTACTCATCCCTCATTAGACCCATTATAGAGTATAATGCCCCGTTTGGTATGCACCTCACAAGACATCTGCAACAGCTGGAAAGGTAACAAAGACCACACTTAAAAGAATCACAGGCCTAAAGCAGATGCCATATGCTGACTGTCTTAAAAAAAAAACTCAAGCTATACTCTGTGGTATATTGTCTACTCTGAGGCGATCTCTGCTTAACATACAAGGTCATGTCAAACCCTGTGCTGTTGGACATGCTCCACCTAAAGAAATCCCAATCCCTCAGAGCCACACGCTGCAGGGATTTAAACCTTATCACAATGAGCAAAACCTGCTGGAGGGATAGGTTCCTGACCCAGACACTGCCCATACATGTCAAGCAGAGTGCCTCAATGGCCCTCTTCAAAAGCAACCTTGATTGGATGGGAGATAGGAAATTCGCCCTGCTAGACGGGCCCAGAGAAGTAAATATTGTGGGAAGAAATATCCAGGAAATTGTTATGGCTAGGCTTGCATGGGCCCTAGGGCTGGTAGCCTAGTACCAACCTATGAACCTTTTATATAGCCTGTTTGTTGCAGGGGTCCACCAAACTGGTTTTCTTTTCTAAGAGGAGGGAATCTTGATTTTGCTAGGGATGGCACGATCCATGCATCCTTGTAGGTGCTCAGAGTGCATTTGTAAAGGTTTTCTGCATATTGGGCGGCATTGTCCTTTAGTGTGGGGGCTGTAAACTTGCCACCTCTGTCTTAAGTAAGGTGAAGTTTGCTTTAGAAAAGTTTTTACTGTGGTTTTCTTAGTTGGGAGTGGTGGGGTGTGGACATCGAGTGATTAGTTTATGGTCTGATCTAACCAGTGACTGGTTGACCTCCGGTGTGGAACACCTGTCTGCCATGTTGGTGATGACCAGGTCCAATATGTTTTCACCTTTGGTAGGGGAATTTGCCAGGTAGTCCAGGGCGTTTTGAGTTGATGAATTCCAAGAAGCGCTTGGCCTGGGAATTTGTACTAGAGTAGTTTTCCCATTGAATGGTAGGGTAATTGAAATCGCCCAGTATCGGTGTTTGGTAGGACCTTCATGTTTTCCAGTGTCTCCAGAAAGGTGGAGTGGTGGTCCTGGGTCATGGAGGGTGATCTGTAGCAGGCCACAATTTGCATTGCAGATCTGCCCGATGTTAGTTGCACCTGGATGATCTGAGGTATCCCGCTGTGCCACTAACCTGGAGGTGTAGGTATCCTTGAATATGGATGCACCCTCTCCCTTTGTGTTTCGGTCAGTGTTCTGTGGCCGAAACGTGTAGTAAAAGTTGTAGCCCGGTAGTGCTGGGATGCTCTCTGGAGCATGAACCAGGTTTCAGTTACTGCACAAATGTCGACGTTCTCCATACTGAGGATTGCTTCAAGTGCGTGCATTTTTAGTTTTAAATTCCTGGTGTTGAGTAGCATAACCCTCAGATGTTGTGTGATCCTATCTCGCCTACATTCTGTACTGATGGGCTCGGAACCGATCCTCGGCTCTGACTCGGCACGCTATGCTATAGAGCGAAGCCTCTTATTGGCTGAGCTACTCTATCCCAGGATGCACCACCCCTAATCCCCCATATCTCGTTTGCCGCTTACAAGCTAGGATGTGGTCTCGAACTTGGCTGAGCTAAGTGCTTTTTTCTGAAAGTTTTTTCTGTCAGGAAATTCCTTAATCTTTACCCAAAAGCTGTTTTAACAGCTATCGTTGTGTATAAGTGTGTTTGAATACTTTTTTGTGGTAAATTTGTGTGATTGAACAGGGAAAGGTTTCCGTTAAGTTAAAGGGGCCTTCCCCTTTTTCCTTGGTGAATTTTCTTTTTTTGTGGAGAGGTCAAGTACCTGTTTGAGTTGGAGGGTTCTTGGCCCTCTCTATTTCTTTGTGTATTGTATTTGTGCTTGTTTTGAGCTAGTTTAAAAAAGGTTTTTTTTAGTGTTTAAATCCTTTACTAAATTGATATACTCAGTTTTTTTCCTCTGATATACTGAGTATTCTACAATGTCTAAAGAGCATAGACCCTCAGGATTCAAGAAGTGCACGAGGTGCAATTATAAAATGTCCATCACCGATCACTCCTCGTGCGTGTACTGTTTAGGCGCCAGCCACCTACCGGAGTCTTGCAGCGTGTGTCACGCTTTTTCCTCTAGGGTCCTCCAAGAGAGGAAAAATAAATGAATCCTGAAAGGACTTGTCAAACCCTCCTTCGAGGAGGCCTTGTCTTCCTCTTCCTCTCCAGCTAAGAAAAAGAAAGCGTCTGCTCCGACCAGCCCGTCGGAACCGACCACTAAGAAATCTAGGCAGGCTTCTCCATCGGCTCCATGGACTTCGGAGCCGAGGGCGGAACGGTCTGCCTCTATGCCTCCAGTCTCGACTCCTCTGGTTTCGGAGCCGATGGCTGGGGCTTCGAGAGGCGGGTCACCTTCATTGGCTCCACTGATTTTGGAGCCGATGAGGGTTGCCGGCTCAGACTCTTCCCCTTCGGCGCCGAAGCCCTCCTCGGCGCAGAGGGAAATTGTTTTGGAATCTCCCTCGGCACAGATACTGGTAGAGTCTATTCGGAGCCGGTCCCCCAGTCCTTCGGAGCCGATGGAGAAGTCTGTTCGGACCCGGTCGGTTTCCACCCGATCTTCCAAGATGTCTGATTCGGCCATCGACAGGGTGCTCCTAAGACTGTTTCAGTCTCCTGTATTCCAGATATTAGTTTTGGCTCCAGCCCATTCGGCTTCAGAGCCGATGGCCCACCCTGTAGTTCTGGTTCCTCCTCCAACAGCCTCGGCACCTTTGGAGCCGGTGCTGGTGGAGCCGATGGAGGTTTTCGGGTCGGCCCCCGACCCTTACTCCAACCCCGGCTCTCGAGTCGGAGTTCGGTACACGGACCTCCTCCGTCGGCCCTGGGGGGGGGGGCGCTTCGGGACCGATGTTTTCGGTTCCGAGCCTTCCTCTCAGTGCGTCGGCTGCGGGGGTACCGTCTACTGTTGTGGCCACGGGGGTTTGGACCTTCCCAGGACTCTGGCGGTCCTGCCTTCAGGGCCATGAGGAGTGCTTTGGCCAAAACTTCTTTGGCTACCTCCATGGTCTCACCAGCACCTTCCCTACATACGGAGACTGGGTCTTTGGTAGTCCCCCTGTCCCTAGACAGCGGAGCCCCGGGGCCTGAGGTCACCCCCAGTGGGGGTTCCCCCCCTCCTGGAGGTCCCTCTGAAGCTTCTTCGGAGGAACCCCCAAGGAAAAGACTGTGCAAGAGGAAGCGCGTCGACTCCCCCGATGACTCGCGTCGGACACCGATCTTGATGATGCGGAAGGGTCCCCTAAGTCGTCCTCAGATGTCTCCTTTGCAGACATCTTGGAAGCCCTCAAACAACGAGGCGGCTGGCATTCCAAACCCCCTTCCGCTGACGAGTCTGTGTTCATCAAGGCCTTCGGGGCTCAGCCCTCCGCCTCCTGGGTGTCTCCGCCCTTCGAGCTCCTAGATTTGATCTGTCGAAGGGTGTGGAAACATCCAGACTCTGTGGAACCGGTGCCTGCTCGCCCAAATAAGTTCTTAGCACCCCCAGAGAAGGAGTTTTTGACCAAAGGTGTGGCTGTAGATGCCTTGGTGGTGGCATCTGCTACCCAACAAGATGTAGCAGAGGCTTCGACGTCCGTCCATCCTCCTAATGAGTCTAGAAGCATGGATCGGTATGGGAAGCGCATCCTCAGTTCAGCGGCCTTTACCTTAAGGTCCCTGAACTATTTAACGCACTTCACTAGATTTCAGAGGGATCTGATCAAGGAGCTTTCAGATACCCTCTTGGGTAACCTACCTGAGCAGCTGGCCCAGACGGTTGGCTCTCAGTTGGCTACGCTGTCATCTATTTCAAACTCGTCCATGAGGCTCATTTCATATGCAGCCGAGGGGGGCGAGTACGGGTGTTTCTCTACGAAGGCAAGCCTGGCTCCGCCTGTGTCATTTTGCGGAAGCCTTTAAGTCTTCCTTTGCCGACGCTCCCTTTGATGGGTCCTCTGGACCCAAGGTAAAGGACACATTGACCCGCTGCGAGCAAGAAGGTAAGACTTTGACTGCCGTAGGGGCACGATTTTCCACCCCCTTTCGGCCTTATCCCAAGGCTAAAAGAGGAGGGAAAATGTGGTTCCGTAAATCCCAGAAGTCTTATCCCTCGCAGCAGGACGATCGATCCCCCTTCTAGTGGCAGAGGAGGGGGAAATTTTTCTGGAAGACGCTGTCCCAGAGGCGGCAGAGGCCCCCGCAACACTGGAGACCGCGAGTCCTTTCGTGGCTCTTCAGCCTTCCACAGTCCCTGAAGGATTGCCCGACTGTGCAGCTCCGGAGCCAGTCGGGGGTCGTTTTTCAAGGCACCTAAAAGCCTGGGAAGGTATCACTCAGGACCGATGGGTGCTTCGAATCATCGCCGGAGGTTACAACATTCCTTTTTCACACACCCCACCGCCGTCCAAGAAAATCCCGGACCCGCCACCCAGTCAACGGGAAATCGCAGCATTAGAAATCTCAAAGCTGCTTCAAAAAGAGTCATCCAACCGGTCCCCGCAGACCAGATCGGATTAGGGATTTACTCAAGGTTCTTTTTAGTGCCAAAAAAGACCGGGGACTTACGCCCATTTTGGATCTCAGTATCCTAAATCGATCGGTCAAAAAGTCCAAGTTCCGAATGGTCACCTTACAATCCATTCTCCCACTGCTGGAGAAAGGTGTTTGGATGTGCTCCATAGATCTCAAGGACACCTATTATCACATCCTGATAGATCAGGCGTCCAGGAGACATTTGCGCTTCAGCCTGGGAGACAGTCATTTTCAGTTCTGCGCACTGCCCTTTGGTCTCACCACAGCCCCCAGGGTGTTCAAATGTTTGGCGGTCGTGACTGCTCACCTGAGGGGTCTAGGATTCCAGGTGTTTCCGTATCTGGACGACTGGCTCCTAACTGCCACCTCCAGGCGTCTACTATTGCAGAACCTACAAGCCACCATATCACTAGGCACTTCCCTTGGAATTACATTCAATTGGCCAAAGTCTGTGTTGCTGCCATCTCTGCGCATAAGGTTCATCGGAGTAGAGATGGACTCAAACCAAATGCGGGTCCATCTTCCTACAGAAAGGAATACAGACTATACAGGCTCAAGTCCCGAGCCTTGCTTCTCAGATCCAAAGCTCCAGCCAGGATGGTCCTGCAGCTATTAGGTTCTATGTCGGCCACTGTTCTCCTAGTCCCCTTAGCAAGATTGCATATGAGAATTCTCCAGTGGCTCCTATCGAGACAGTGTTCCTTTCAGGATCTCCCTCTCCGTCACCTCATATGGATCACGGAAACTTCCCTCTCCGTCACCTCATACGGATCACGGAAACTTGCAAACGGGACCTTCGCTGGTGGCTGGTGCCCTCCAATCTGGATCAGGGACGACCCTTTGTTCCACCTCCTCCTGTGGCCACATTGGCGACGGACGCCTCCCAGATGGGGTGGGGGGGCATTACCTGGGCAGGTCAGTCCAAGGCAAATGGCATTCAGAAGAGTCTCCATATCAACATTTTAGAAATGAGGGCGGTGTTTCTGTCTCTACAAGCCCTCCACGATTACCTCCCTCAGGGCGTAATTGCCATTCACTCCAACATGTCAGTAGTCTGATATCTGAACAAGCAGGGAGGGACCAGATCCTACCCCCTTTGCAGAGAGGCCATGAGAGTTTGGGAATGGGCAGTGGCGACCAGACGTTTTCTGGTAGCGACTCCTATCCTTGGCAAGTCCAACGTGATAGCCGACAAACTAAGCAGAACTATTCTCTCTCCTCACGAGTGGTCTCTGAACGATGCAGTGACAACTCAGATCTTCAGCAGATGGGGAACTCCTTGTTGCGACCTCTTCGCAACCCCGCTGAACACTAAGTGCAGAAAGTGTTCTCTCACTCCAGCTCCGGGGGAGAGTCCTATGGATGCATTAGCCCATCCTTGGCCCACCGGCTTGCTATACGCCTTCCCTCCAGTTCCCCTCCTTCCCAGAGTGATCCAAAAGGCGTCTCACTTGGGGAGCAAAATGATTTTAGTTGCCCCTTACTGGCCTCGTCAGGTATGGTTCCCCTATCTTCGGAAATATGCACTGGACGGTCCATGGTTCCTGGATCAGATCCCAGACCTATTAATTCATCAGTCGGGACAACTCCATCAGTCCCTTCACACTTTGAAGTTAACAGCTTGGCTCCTCCTCTTCCGACTATAGTCAGGAATCATACTTTAGACCCGGAAGTCATACATATCTTATCGGCCCACAAGTCTGCCACTAAGAAATTGTATACTAGCAAATGGAAGAGATTTGCTATTTGGGCTCAACTCTGGGGTCTGGATCCCATCACTATTCCGGTATCGGAAGTCCTGAAATTTCTAACTTCCCTATTCAATCAAGGTTCTTCAGTCTCTACCATCAAGGTCCAGTTGGCAGCTATTTCCAATTTTCATGAATCTATAAACCCACCTTTAATGAGCAACAGATTGTGTAAAACTTGAAAGGTGCTGTGCTTTTACGACCTCCGATTTCTCATCCTGCTTCTCCGTGGGATCTCGATGTGGTATGTGCCTTAACCTCCTCCCCCTTCGAACTGGCAGCAACATGTGATTTGAAATTTCTTTCTTGGAAAACTGCCTTTCTGGTTGCGATTATTTCTGCCAGAAGGGTTTCAGAGCTTCAAGCTCTATCTGTAAACCACTGTACCTGGTTTTTCACATAGATAGAGTATCCCTCAGGCCTAATCCATCCTTTGTCCCTAAAGTTTGTTCCAGTTTTTGCCTGCAACAGTCATTAGAACTTCCAGTTTTCTTTCCAAAGTACTCAAAGCGGAATACATCTTCCACACATTGGATGTTCACAGGCAATTGCGTTTTTATTTAGACAGGACCCAACAAACAAGGAAAACAGATCAATTGTTTGTGTCCTTTTCGGATAATAAATTGGGCAAAGCCATCACAAAGGTCACTATTGCCAAATGGATCAGGGACTGTATTAGTCAGGCTTATTCCTCTTCTAATAAAGAGCTTACAACCTCTGTCAAAGCTCACTCTACAAGAGCTATGGCTACTTAAATAGCATTCCATTCTAAGCTTGCCATTAGTGCCATTTGTGCTGCGGCTATGTGGTCTTCCCCGCACACCTTAATTTCCCACTACAAATTGGATGTGGCATCTCGGGGGCGAGCTTCATTTGGTTCCACAGTGCTCAGGAGTGTTTTCCAGTGAACCACCCAGGAATTAGGTGCTAGGGACGCTGTCCCATCAGTACAGAATGTAGGCGAGATAGGATCACAACATCATTTAGTTGTGTACTTACCACAACTTTAGATGTTTGGGATCCATCTCGCCCACATTCCTAATAACCCACCCTCCTCCGCCTTGGAGATCAGAAGAGATCGGACGGTCTGAATTCTATTCTTTCATCTTGAAACATCTGACAATGTTATATAAACAGTTGTGTGTGCATGAATGCGGACAAACAAGATCTGGGAGATTAGTGGTGGTGCATCCTGGGATAGAGAATAGCTCAGCCAATAAGAGGCTTCGCTCTATAGCATAGCGTGCCGAGCCCATCAGTACAGAATGTAGGCGAGATGGATCCCAAACATCTAAAGTTATGGTAAGTACATAACTAAAAGTTTTTTGTTAATTGTGCTGTTTATGGAGGTGGGTTCGACTTGAGCCTTGCCTAAAAAAAGGCACACTGGGGGCAGCAAGAACCTTGGCCAGTGTTCCTAAGCCTAGGTGACGGGTGGAAGCAGTCTCTTGTGAAGCAATGCGGCTTGTCGAGCATGTCGTCCCAGGCTGACAGACACTGGATCCCTTTTGAATGACACCAGAAGCTTGGCCAATTGTTGAAATTGATCGTTTTTTCTTTATACTCAGATCATTCTTGGTGAGGGCAGGATGCTACTTGGGGTCGGGGTCATACAGCCTGGGCTACATGATCAGAAAGCTCTTCCATGTCTCCATGTAGTCCAGGGAGGTACGCATCAGGTCATTCACACCAACATGAACAATGATGGTCATATTTGTGCTTGAGGAAGGTACGCCTCAGGTCATTCACACCAACATGAACAATGACGGTCATATTTGTGCTTGTTCTGGAGTGACCTGAGTTTTTTGTGGTGGATTCTGGCTCTCTACAGGCAGCTAACAGTAGTTAGGTATGTTATTTAGCCTTAAGGGCTGTGATTGTGCAGCACACTAATATTGTGTTGCCTGGTTTGTGACAGGAAGTGCAGGTTGTTTAGGTGTCTGCTTTGGCGGTCTCTGCTTTTGCAGGTTTTCATTTACAGCCTCTGAGTATGAATTTGTGTATTTTTTGCCAGTGCTGTTTTAGTAGTCTGTGTGCGGCTGGAGTTGTGGTGCAAGTGTTAACCTTCTCCTGTTGACAGTCTGTTCCAGTCTTGGGTCGAGACAGCTTAGCTTCTAGTTTGGCTGTATAATTGCATCTCTCGCATATTGTTTGTGGTAGGAGGAGGGGTCGTTTCTGTACATGAGGCAGTTGTAGCATTGCCTTAGGATACCCAGATTCACCAGCTGGACTGGAGAGTGTATCTGAAGTTGTACCTGAAATTGCCCTTTGGTCATGCCTGAATAGTAGGGTTGTGCTGCTTAGGTCGCTTGGGTGGTGAGGGGTGAATTAAGAGCCTTGCCCTGCTGGGCAGTCAGTGTCAGGGTATATTAGTACTTGCTATTAGGTCTGCGCCAGGTGCTGGACTTGTAAGAGTGCTTAGGTTGAAAGTTAGACTCGTTTGAAGGGAAAAACTGAAGAGGAAACCTAGTGGAGCCTGGAATAGGTAACCGGCACTGCCCGGTGTGCAAAACCGTGCAAACGTGTTTTTTTAAGTAGGAAAATGATAGATTAGCCCAAAATTACCAATAAGCTACTAACTTCTGGGCTGGAACCACTCCTCCAGGGGCAGGTTGCTCAAAGCTCCCCTCTCTCGCAGGTGAACAGCGAAACTTCCTTCTATCCAAGTAAGGTATGGGCAACTCAGAAACTAGTATCACAGCCCTGTATTCAGCACTAGTCTGAAAACTGGACTATACTAGCTTAGAAAGGCAGGAAACAAGGAATTTTTTTTTTTTGTTTTTGAAGAGGCAAAAATAGTAAAAATACACTATAAACGACTACAAATGATTAGAAAAGGAATTAAAAGGTGATTGTCTTGGATTTGAGATTTCTCCTTTCTCTCGTGCATTTTTTTTTCAAGCAGAATGGAGGCTTTAGTATATACTACACTGTTCTTGTAAGGTGCTTTGTAAGCATATTGTTGTATAAGCAAAGTTTAATTTTTCCCTGCAGTTTTTTTCACCATTAAACCCGGTGAGAGTACACATTGAAATTGGGCCAGATGGTAGAGCTACTGGAGAAGCAGATGTTGAGTTTGCCACACATGAAGATGCTGTAGCTTCTATGTCGAAAGATAAAGCAAACATGCGTAAGTAGAAATTTTGTTAAATGTTGGCATTTCCATGTGAGAGAAATTAACCAGATGGTTTTATAATAGATGCTTTTCATTGGGTCTTCGGGAACTGCCTCTATTGGTTATCCTTAAAACAAGTTTTTTTCTAGTTTTAATCTTCTCTGGGTTGTTCATGTTCAGTGGTGCAATCTCTCAGCTTGAGTTCTGTAAGAATAAATATTGCACTTGGAAGCGTTTGTCCCTTACTAGGTATTTTTTTCTGATCTTCAAAAACTGCAGACCGCATTTTGTCACCTTGGAATAGTAATGTTTAGGGTGTCCAGCAACTGATGTTACCATAGTACCAGTTTCTGTCATAATTCCGTTATGTAAACTGACTTCCCGTGTTTGAGCTCATTCTGGCATTGGCAGTCATTTCATAATCATGCAGAACTGTCCATTTTGTTTTGATTTATACATAGTCCATTAAATTTATTACACTACCTTCAGATTTTGTTGCCCTATCTCGTTCAGTTCACATTCTCAGCTGTTTGTTCCAGGTATTTAGTGTTTAGTATATCTCGCAGCTACTTCATGCAGGATGCACCATGGGTTGATGTGCTGTCCTGAGCTCACTTCACTAGAAATTCAAAATTTTCACCTGTACCCTTTGTCACCATAGGGCAGGTCAGTAAACACCTCTGCATTACTTAGGATCCTAGGAAGTTACTAGGCTGTTGGCCCTGAGGCCCTTGTAAGCCCAGGCAAGAGTTTAGCATGCATTTAGACAAGTCAGCACCTGATGCCCCTGTCCAGCAGGGACACAGGTGGAAACCCAGGTGTGTTTAAAGGAGGTAAAAAGGACCCCCCATTAAGTTTTGTTGATGTCACAGTTCAGGTTGAGGTGGCGTGTGAGGGTTATTTGAGTGGAGCTGGACTTTGCATATGTGCAGCAGTCCCATCAAGGTGGGGTCAGATTGCCTTGTATGCCAGACAGAGGTCATCTGAGTCTGTATGAAACTGAGTAGAGGGATAGAGATTTTAGCCTGTGTATGGTAGACTTTTGAGGCCTTGGATTCTCCTGGTAAACTTGTGGGGTTTCCAACTGCTGCATGTGCTTTTCGAGGTACATGCCAAATGCAGCATTGCACTCTGTAGGCCTTCCAAAGGAAGAATATGTGGATGTTATGACCTTTGTCCTTGGATGAGAGAACCTTGTTTATGATGTGGAAGCAACATGGTCAAAAGTCAGGTTGGTACAAGTCAGGTTGGTATCAACCTGGGTGCCCAAATCCCTCAACTGCGTGCTTAGGATGTTGTTAATGTGGTCATTTGTGGGGACGTTACTCTTCTTGTGGCAGTGTTTCTGACACCAGTCCTTTCGGTGAAACCCTCATGGAGGATATCCACATCACTAGGGGAGTTGACCGCGCCCAGCTTGCAGTAATCTGCAAACTTGGTCAGCCATAGCCAGCTGGTTTTGTCCTGCACCTCAAAAGTATGTCCCAAATAAGCGGCTCCAAGACTGAACCCTGGGGTGTGCCACTCATTCTGGGTCTACTGCTTGAGGTGGTTTCCCTTATTTGGACTAGGTGGGTTATATCAGTGAGCCAGTTAGCTGCCCATCTGGTAACTTGCGGAGCAGTTTTATTTTACATTCGTTTACCAGGAAAGTAACTGAACACTTGTCCTTTTTCAGCGGATGCCCAGGGAGAAAAGTTCCACATTGAAACCTACAGAAGTAGAATATATAAGTAGAGTATATAGGATACAGAAGTTAAAATAACTGTCTAGGTTTGGACAAGCAGTTGTACATAGACTAGTTAAAAGAATATTGCAGTTTAGCTAATGCACAGTATCAGTAGAATCAAAAGGAGATTCTGCATCATTAAACTTTTCTCTAAGAAAATAGACCTATATGACAATTACACATTCTGAACACAGTTTACTAAGAAATTGAATAGTCAAGTCTTAATATGCCATCAGCTCTACAATGTTTATAGTACTGTGGAGTGTTTGCAGAGAGAGTGAGTCAACAAGATACACAGAGGTGGTTTTTTTCAGTAAGAGAAACGTAGTATAGTCAGGGATAGGTTAGTTGCTGCAGAGCAGACACAGCCATTTATTTGAATGTGTCTTTTAGTGTTTTAAACTGGGCTAGGGATGTAACCATTGTAATGTTTTCTGGTAGTGGATTCCAGTTGCCAGCTTGGTTTTTGGTTATATTGATTTTTATGATGCATTAGTGGACTTGCAGGGTTCCTAGTGGCGTATGGTTGAAATACTTGTAGGGCAGGTGTTAAGTTCATAGAATATTTTATGGGCCATGGTTTACTTGATGTAGTGAAGGAGATGGAGGAAGCTCTAGCCAGCTGAATTGCTAGAGTGCTATACAATGATGAGCTCTAGCTGGTAAGTTTGTAGCGCATCTGGCAATTATAACATTCAAGTTTTGCTAGCTCAAATTTTTTTAGATTGGAGTATGGGAGCTGCGTATAGTAATGAAGATTAAGCGAGATTGAGCATGGTAGTTTTAGTATTTTTTGTGAAGTAGTGACAAAAGTTCTGGTTTATTTTAGTGTTTGGGAAATGTCAAGATCAAATTTTAAGTACTAATCAGTTTTGACTCCATTTGGTGTATGATTGGGGGGGGGGGTTATTTTGTGAGTGAAGTGTTAGTGGGTTGGAAAATCATAGGTTGTTTTTGAGGGGTTTAAAATTGAGACTTTATAAGCCAGGTCTCAATTGCTAGAAAGGATGGTTAAGTTTTAAATCTTTTGAATAGAGGAAGCAGCATGCATCACTCAATCATCTGCATATTGAATGAGGGAGGCTTGTGGGGTTGATGTGTGGAGGCTATTGATAAGTATTGAAAATAGTAGTGGGCCTAAGATTGTGCCTTGGCACCTGTAGTCACTGGTAGAGAGGATGATTCTCTGTTGCCAAGAAACTGCTTGCTGGCGTAAGGTATTCCTGGAACCAGGCGCGGGTAGAATTGGCTGAAATTTAGTTGAGAGCATTTAGTTTACTATGAGAAACCATATGAAAGGTCCAGGAAGATGTAGAATGCACAATTACTATTGCTCCTGTGATAGTTGACAGTATTGGTAAATTTAGTGGTTTATGTGCTGTGGTATGATAGAAAACCGTGCTGAGTGTTCATTGGTTTTAGTTTGTAGGCAATTGGTAACTTGCATGTGAATGATCCTCTACAAATACCAACCGATTGCAATATTGCAGTCCAAAATACTGCAAAGATTTGTTGATGAGCCACATTTGTGTAGGGTGTTATGTAAGGTTTCCAAATGGGAGGGACTTGTTCTGCTAGGGATCTAGTGATGAAAATTGATATACTGTCTGCTGTTTGAGGAAACTGGATTTCTGAGTAATTTATTTTGTCTTGTGTAATTTGCTGCTTTGCTTTAAGTTACATTCATAGAGTGGGTTGGGTCTTGGTTTTGTTCCAAGTTGCCCAAGCCTTGTCTTTAGATTTTAGTGATTTTATTTTTTTAGCCATGGGGCAAAGTTTGATTTCACAAGTATTTTTCGGCTACGGGCTTGAGGGGGTTAATATGGACAGGAAGATAGTGGAAGTGATGCGTTTCAGTAGTGTCCAGTTACAATTTTTAAGTATATCTATAAAGGTAGTTGGGGTTCAGGTGTTTTCAGTTTAAATGTTTTTTTTTTATTATTAGATGGGTTGGCAAGTGGTCACTTGAGTGTCTGGTAGACCACCAGAGTGGTGGGAGTAGAGGGCTGGCATATTTGCTATCCAGTCTAGAGAGGAGTGTTTGGATGGCTTATTAATCCTTATTGGGTGACTGTTGTGTGAAGCCGTGTAGGTTGATGGAATATTTGGGGTTTGAAGTCTCCCATAATTGTTTCATGAGGTAATGTTTTACTGCTCCAGTATAGTATGTTTTCTAATGCTGGGACATATCCCCTGGTGGCATAGTTTCTTGGGGTTAATGTTTAGTCTGGCAAATACTACAGGATTGTTAAGGTTTAGTATTTTTTCATCAAGTTTCTGTGGAGAGGTGGCTGTTGGTGTAGGGCCATGCCACCTCCTCTCTTACTAGCTCTGTCTGTACATATATTACATCCTTCATTGCTGGGTGTGGTAGGTTTTAACCATGTTTTGGTTGGAGGCACAGTATCTGGGGAGTATTGGGAGAAATCAGCATGCAGTTCGTGAATTTTGTTGACACTTGGGTAGTATGTAGAATGAGATCCTTCTCTAAAAGGAAGGATTGTGGATTGAGTAGATTGACTGTCATTTTTGTGAAGTTGAGTTGCACAGTTTGTAGGATGGACCAGGGTTGGGGTATATGTCGCCAGTTAGAGTTGCCTTGGATGCTAAGTAGACTAGATTTTCCAAGAATCTGACTCTTTCTGAGAGATGTTTGAGTGTTGGAGAAGAGAAAACTGCGCGTGGTGTAGAGCTGTGGTGTTGACTGGAGCTACTTAATGGGGATGTTAATTGCTTTGGGTGTAAAGGGGGTATCTATTCGAGGTGGATTGGGAACTGCTTTGGGTGTAAAGGGGATATCTATTCGAGGTGGATTGGGAAGAAAGTATAAGTGGGTGGGGGGTAGAAAAAATTTAGGGTTTTAAGTGGAGGGTTTTGAATGGATGAACTTACAAGATGGTGTGAGTAGTGAAGTATAAAGTTAAGGAAAGGGAGTGGAACTATATATCACCAGTGAAACGGATGAAAGGGAGGGGGGCTTAGATGGCTTGCATTACTATTGTTTAGAAAATGCACACCGATGCAGAAATTTTCAAGTGCGTCACAGTGCTGCATAACAAATGTGTTTTTCTTTTTTACAGCCTGTGAGACAATTGAATTTCGCTTTCTCAGGAATCCCTGAGAAATAAAGCTGGAAGGTCTGCCAAACAATGTGCTAGTAGCAGGTAGCAAGGTTTAAAATTGAGAACAAAAACCGGCTATGGTGCAGCAAAAGGTTTTCCCACTGTAAGTAGATGGCTAGGACAAGTCAAGTGCATGAGCTTTGTCCCCACTGTGACTGTCACAGCAGCAGACAGCTAATGTTACATTTACCACCGACCCAATATAAACGGGAGGTGGTTACTGGGAGATTTAAGGACTACAACTATCACATTGTTGACATACTAGTAATCACCATTGATTACCTGAGAAGTTGAGGAACAGGTCAAAAGTAAGATAAGGTCAAGCAATATGGAAAATCCGGGACATTGAGATGTCTGGTCTTGGGCCATTAATCTCCCTGTAGTTTCTCTTGCATCTAGAGCATTTTTCCAGGCTGCCTGCAGTAATTTTCTTAAATTAGTAAATTATGCATCTTCAATTTTTTAATACACCAACTCTGTATGCAGCCTCTTTCACTGTTTTGTTTCAAATTTGTCACTTCAGTTTTTATGTTCATAGGTAGGTACTAGGCTATCTGCCAAAGGGCATTTATAAGCCTAGCCAGAATGTGTTTGCTTTCGCCTCCCTTTTAAATTAGTTTCCTGGGCCTCTGTCTAGCAGGGCCACTGAAGTGATCCCAGGGGTAAATTTACAATTTTCCATCCACTCGTCAAGATTCCTCTTGAAGAGAGTCAACAAGGGGCTCTGCCTAATATAGACAGGGATTTTATTCCAGAGCGAGGGAAGTCTCTGGGACAGGAATGTATCCCTCCAGCATGTCCTGTTACGCTGAGGTTTGATTCACTAGAGCATGTGGCTCCAAGATTTGGTTTCTTGAGGAGGCTCTAAGATTTGGTTTTCTTGAGGTGGAGCATGTCCATTAATTCTGGGTTGGACATGGCCTTGTACGTTAGGCAGAGATCACCTCTGAGCAGGCAGTAAGCAAGAGTATAGCTGGAGTTTCTTTAGTCGAGCTGCGTAGGGCATCTCTGAGGCCCATGATCCTCTTGGTGAGGTACTTCTGTGGTCTTTACAGCTGTTGCAGGTGTCGAGTAAGGTACCTACCAAATGGGGCACTGTACTCTATTAAGGGCCTAATGAGTGATGAGTAGAGGGGCACTGATATCTCTTGATCTAGAGGTGAACCCCTTCGTGAGAAGGTTGGCTACATAGAATTTCTAACCACTTTCCCCAGGTCCCGAATTACATTTTCCATGCCTAGTAGATTACCACCTATGCATTTTTTGGCATTCAGCTTGAGGCCATGGCTCTGACACTGGTATCGGTCTCTCCAAGACCCTTCTGGAGATGTCTCTCAGCCGGATTATGGCCCCCCAGTTTGCTGTCATCTGCAAACTTGGTCAGCCATAGTCCTCCCGTGGTTGCTTGTACCTCAGAAGTATATACTGAACAGGATGGGTCCCAGGACTGAGCCCTGTGGGACGCCACTTGTAACTGGTTTAGAGTCTGACATGGCACCTGCAACTCTGACCATGTGTGTTCTGTCTGTGAGCCAATTGGCCACCCATTTCGTGACATAGGGGGTTAATGTTCAAGCTGCCTGATGCCAGAGTGGGGAATGGTGTGGAAGGCCTTGGCGAAATCCAGGTAGGCTGTGTGGACTACCTTCCCTTCATCTTTGGCCTTGGTAACTGTTTCAAAGGAGTCAAGTAGGTTTAGGAGGCAGGATCTGCCTTTAAAGCAGAATTTGGTAGGGTTCAGTGTCTGGAGGTTCCCAATGTCTGAGTTCCAGGATTCGCTCCATAGCTTTGCAGACCAGGCTAGTCAAGCTTGTAGGGTGATAGTTCCCAGGTTCTACCACCTTTGTGGAGCGGGATGACTGTTGTACGCCCTTCTTTGGGTACATTGCCTGTGGTAAGGCTGAGACTGAATAGTGAATTTAGGTGAGGGTTTAGTTCCTTTTGGAGCTCGTGTAAGACGCAGCCTGGGACACCATCCACTCCCATTAATGCTGTGTTTTTAGCTTTGGAGAGGGCTGTTTTTACTTGCAAGTCCGTGATGTCTGGGGCTCTGCATCCTTCTGGGATGAGTACTGGCCCTTTTGGGGGTGAGGGGGGTGATGTTTGCACTGAACTTTTCAGCCAGGATGTTGGCAATGTCAATTGGTTCAGTATATTTTTTGCCACTTTGCACTAGCTCAGAGCATATCTAAGAGTTGCCACCTAAGTTTTTGACATAGCTAGAGAAGACTTTGTAGTTATCTAGTCTTTGGCAATTTTTCTTTTGAAACTGGCCTTGGATGATTTTCTGAGGGAAGTCTGTGCTTAGTTTCAGAATTTGACTAGTTCTAAGGGATAAATTGAAGTGCAGACTTCGTGGAGCCTGGAATAGTTTAACCCTCGCCAACGGGCACTAGGCGGTGTGCAAAACCGCGCTAATGCGGGTTTTAAGGCAGGGAGATGACAGAGCTAGAAATTAGGCCAAAACTGCCAAACTACAAGTTGCTGGGCTGTGACCACTCCTCCAGGGACAGGCTGCTCACTCCCACTCTCACTGGTGAACAGAGAAACTTCCTCCTATCCAAGTAAGGATATGGGCAACAGAGGAACCTATACCACAGTCCTGAATTCAGCAGAGCCTGAAAACTGGACTAGCTTAGAAAAGGCAGGAAACAAGAATATATATATATATATATATATATATATATATATATATATATATATATATATATATATATATATATATATATATATATATATATATATATATATATATATATATATATATATATATATATATATATATATATATATATATATATATATATATATATCTATATATATATATATATATATCTATATATATATATATATATATATATATATATATATATATATATATATATATATATATATTTTTTCTTTTTTGACAGGGATACAATAAGTTTCAACAAAAAAACTTAATGCTTCTATCAGGCTAGCGCACTTTAGCGTGTAGCCTACAACAGTTAAAACCGTAGATAACTACTTAAATGCTAACAGCAAAAAAGTTTCATTATGCAGAAAACAGCTCAGAAATGCCAGATATCACTTTCTGGCGAGTCTAGCAGTCGCAGGAGAAAATGCAGAGAAAAAAATACTTGTATCCGGTGAAAAGTCACACTTGTCGCTCTGCTGCTTGCAATACTCTGCAGGACACCACGAGGAGCTTGGCTGAGTAGCCATCCCGCGTGTTCCTATTGTGTTTATGTAGATGTTTATTCCCTTCCCTTTTTATTTCCAAGATACCACTGTTGGTGTTTCTTAGAGCTCCCATGTCACTTATTACAATGAAAGTAGTTTTGTAATAGACAGTAGGTTCCTAACTCTACTTCGGGCCGCAGGTGAAAACATGCACTTGACTAGGCAAATACTGCCTTGCTATAAAATGCATTGCTTATCCACCTTTGCCTGCTGTATGGCAACAGACCCTACCTGTGTCGGATACTGAATTCACAAAAGGTCACTCCTGGAATGGCTGTTTTAAGGTTACTATTGCACATTTCTTGGCATTTGATTTTAAGCTGTGCCTATGGTACCGTTTTTTTGTCATCTCTTCTTGAAGAGTATCTGTGTCGGGGGGGGGGGGGTATGAATGTCTAGTTTACAATTGCCTGTGACCTTGCTTTTGGTCATCCAGAGGCCAGTGACAAATTTCAGAGAAGATGCCAAAACTGAGTTGCCCCAGCACTAGTCACTTGCTGACTCTGCTAGTAACCGACCTTTTTGTAGACTACTTGGGACTTGTCTGTAAGCTAGCTGAGTGTCTAGTGGGTGCTGTAGGAATTGGCACCTATTCTTATGAGTTTATCTACAGTGCTCAAGTGGGTTGTAAGTTCAGAATTTGGCTAGTGTCCCAGGATTATTCCGAAGGAGGCATCTTTGTGGTCTGACCTGATCTGTGAGGATGTTGTGCTGTTTTTTTTTTGGGGGGGGGGGGGTTGCAACATTCACCCATATTCATGAGGGTTAGATCTAGTATCTTCGCATTACCTTGCTGCTTGTTTGGGAGGTTGTGTACAAATGTATTAACATTATCACACAAACTTACAGCTGCGGAAGTGGCCAAGTCCCTTCCATCTGCACCCCCCCATATTTTTTTGCCCTGTCTCACGGATTACTCTGCCCTTGTTTTGTAAACAAAAGGCAAGCTCAACTTACAGGGCAGCCTGACGAGCCTCAATGCCCTATTATGGCAGTCAGTCCCACAGGTGTCTTCACAAAGCATCTGTGCCACATTACAGGCGGATCACTCCTTGTGGGACTGTCCTGTAAAACAAAACTAAACATTTACACATTATCTCTATTCTTGCTACCTTTCTTCTGCTCTCAAATTACTGAAGGGTTTACCCAGTTTACTGCTCTCAAATTACTGAAGGGTTTACCCAGTTTACAAACTAATCTAAACATTGTACCATTTTACTATTTAACCGACACACGAATGTGTATATATATATATTGCATATATCTGTATAATGTGTGTGTGTATAATATGGATCTACTTCATTTAGTCGATTAGCCATTTCGTCGATTTTCAGATAGAGAACACATTGCCAAACTTTAACTCCGGAACATATTTCCCACTAACCACTTGGCCACCAACAATTAATGGGCGTACCTTCATTGAAGGTGGTCGGTGCTGGCAATTCGGCATGTAAAAATCAACTGCTAATCATTAGCGGGCCGGGGTTCCGCTGTGGCGACCCCTACCGGGAAAAGCTGAAGGACGCAACATAGTATATGTATGTCTCTGTGTGTGTATGTATATATGTATATGTGTATATATATATATATATATATATATATATATATATGTGTGTATATTTATATATATTTATATATATTTATATATATATATATATAGATGCACATACACACACATATACATATTTTTATACATACATGCATATATATATATATATATATATATATATATATATATATATATATATATATATATATATATATATATATATATAAAATAGAGAGAGATGTGTGTAGACGTAGTTAACTTCATTTGATCAGCAACCTGTGGGTATCTAATCCGACCTGGATCCGAGCCGGCAGCTTTCCAAGCTAAAGATCTGAGCTCCTGGCTCCTCCCCCTTACCCATAATACCCTGCTACCTCCTTCCAGCCCCCAGATCTTGTTTGCCGTGGTTTTAACGAGCACGAGTTACAAGCTCCTGGCTGTTGGGTAGGAAGTTTGTCAAATTCTTGACTTTGTGTAAAATTAGAAAATGTTTGTTTAGTTTGAACCCATTAGCTCAGCTTAATTTTAATTTAAAATTTTTCACCCTTCCCCCTTATTCTTGTCTGTGTTGTGGGTTTTGGTATGGTCGAAGGCCTTAAGGCCATTTTTTCTAAATGCTCTGTGGTCATAAGCTCTCTCCAGCCGATGGCCACCATCAGTGCGTTCTTTGCCTCGGGGTGGGTAGAGCAATATGACCCTGACCTTGAGTAGCATCTTGCCCTCACCAAGAATGATGCCACAATATGAAGACAAGATGATCAATTTCAACAATTGGCTTAAATATTGGTGTCATTCAAAGGGGATCCAATGCCTGTCAGCCTGGGATGACATGCTCAACAAGCCACGATGCTTCGTTAGGGACGGCTTGCACCCATCACCCCTGGGCTTTCGGATATTGGCAAAGGCTCTTGCTACCCCCATAGTGCCTTTTTTAGGGAAGGCTCAAAAAACAAACCCACCTCCATAGGTATCGCAAGGGATAAGAAACTGAGTAATGCTACTCAACACCAGAAGTCTAAGCCTCAAGATGCACGCACTCGAAACTCTCCTTAGCATGGAGAACATCGATATCTGTTCAGTAACAGAAACCTGGTTCAAGGCACCCGAGAGCACCCCAGAACTACCAGGTTATACCTCATACCATGCTTTTTCAGCCCCAAAGCTTGGACCGCACCAGAAAAGGAGGGGGAGTATCAATATTAGTCAGATACCCACACCTCCAGGTTGGTGGCACAGCACGAAGCATCCGAGACTATCCATGTGCAGCTAACAGTGGGTAAAACTGCTTTCCAGTTTATAGCCTGCTACAGACCACCCTCCCAAACCCAGGAACCCCACTTGTCCTTCCTGAGAACACTGGAAAATATGAAGGTCTCTCCAAACACCATTATATTGAGCGACTTCAACTACCCAAACATAGACTGGGAGCATTACTCTAGCTCCAACACCCTAGCCCAAAGGTTCCTAGAATTTATAAACTCAAATGCTATAGAGCAACTTGTTACTACTCCCACAAGAGGGGAAAACATACTGGACCTGATCATCACCAACATGGGGACTCTATGCTCCAGACCAGAAGTGTATCCCTCACTGGCAAGATCAGACCATAAACTAATCTCACTGGATATTCACATCCCAACTCCACCCCCTGCCCTGAAAACCACAGTGAAAAACTTCTCTAAAGCAAATTTCACATTCCTCAAAACCAAGGTGGAATCCTTCAAAGCCCCAGACCTGTGGAAAATACGGCCCAGACCGCAGAATCCTTTATAAACGCATTCTATGAACACCTTCAGGAATGCATGGATCATGCAATCCCAAATAAACCCAAGACCCAATCCTCCAAAGGCAGACGTCCTGTCTGGTGGACCCCAGCCATAAACAAACTGTACAATAGGAGGAAGCTACTATATTTTGGAGCAAAATCCCAAAAAGGGAAGGCATCTCTGGTCAGTATTAGCAAAAAACTACGGGCACTCATAAAATCGTCTAAGGCCAGCTAAGGGGAAAAAATTGCACAGGACACCAAGGATAAATCACAAGGCTTTCTTTAGTTATGTTAGGAACCTGGGTGGGAATTCTCAGATATGCTCAGAATTAATCCAAAATGACAAAAAATGCACCAAACCCACAGACATTGCCAACATCCTAGCTGACTGGTTCAGCGCAACCCCCCCCCCCACCACCACCACCACCACCAAAGGGCAAATATCTACCCCAGCAGAGTGCTTGCCCCCCTGACATCTCAGATGCTCAGGTAAGAGCTGCCCTCTCCAAAGCAAAAAAACACAGCATCAATGGGACCAGACGGTGTCCCGGGCTGCATCCTACATGAACTCCAAGAAGAGCTAAACCCAAACTTAAAACTACTGTTCAATTTCAGCCTTCCTACTACAGGATATGTACCCAAAGAGTGGCGTACAGCAACAGTGGTCCCTGTCCACAAAGGTGGTGCCTCAACGGATCCTGGAAACTATCGCCCCATAAGCCTGACTAGCTTGGTCTGCAAAGCTATGGAAAGGATCATCATGGACCTCATAAATAAAGATATTGGGGACCTACAGACACTGGATCCTACCCAGTTTGGCTTTAAGGGCAGATCCTGCCTCTTAAACTTGGTTGATTTCTTTGAAACAAAGGCCATTGACGAGGGGAAGGTGGTCCACACAGCCTACCTGGACCTCGCAAAAGCCTTTGATACAATACCCCCACTCGGGCATATAAGCTCACCAGCTTAAATATAAACCCCTATATCACTAGATGGGTTGCAAACTGGCTTAAGGACAGAGAACCCACATGGTTAGAATTGCTGGAGCCATGTCAGACTCCAAACCAGTTAAATGTGGCATCCCACAAGGCTCAGTCCTGGAACCTCTGTTGTTCGGTATATATTTCTCGGAGGTGCAGGCCAACACGGAAGGACTGTGGCTGACCAAGTTGGCAGATGACTGCAAACTGGGCGCCATAATACTCCAGCCGACAAGCCGCCTCCAAAGGGGCCTCATAGAAACAGACAACTGGTGCCAGAGCCATGGCCTCAGGCTAAACGCCAAAAAGTGTATAGTCATCCCCTTTGGCAAAAACAAAGTGCCCACAAGTTACCACATAAGTACAGAAGTAATTGGGGACCCAAGTTGATAGCAATCTCTCATTTGACAACCACGTGGCCAAAGTGGTTAGAAAAACATTTTATATAGCCCACCTAATCATGAAGGGATTCACATCTAGATCAGGGGAGGTCTTCGTGCCTCTTTACTCATCAGGCCCATAATTGAGTACAATGCCCCTTTTTGGATGTACCTTACCAGACACCTGCAGCACCTGTAAAGACCCCAAAAGTACCTCACCAAGAGGATCAAAGGGCTCAAACAGATGCCATATGCTGCCCGGTTAAAGAAACTCCAGCATACCGCCTGCTCAGAGGCGATCTGTGCCTGACGTATAAAGCTATGTCCAACCCGGAATTAATGGACATGCTGCACCTCAGAAAATCCAAATCCCATAGAGCTTACTCGCTCGAGAGACTTGAACCTCAGCACTGAAATAGGACATGCTGGAGGGACAGATTCATAACCCAGAGGCTCCCTTCACTCTGGAATAAAGTCCAGGTTAGGCAGAGTCCCTCATTGACCTTCTTGAAGAGGAATCTTGAGTGGATGGGAGATCGTAGGTTTACCCCGGGTATCACTTCTGTGTCACTGTTAGACAGAGGCACAGTATACTAACCTCGAAAAAGGGTATAGCAAAATTTGGGGGCGAAAGCCAAACACACTCTGGCTAGACTTATAAATGCCCGAGGGCAGATAGCCTAGTATTAACTTGTCATCGGGCTGCCAGATCTGCACAGCCTTTAACCCCTGGGCTGTGAGGGATGGGAAAAGCTGATCCTGGCGGGTCTTTTGCCCACAGACTCTGCTTCTTCCTCTTCTTCAGTGGCTCCAGCTGTGGCTGTTCAGCCATCTGTTCCATCTCCTCTGGCTGGGACTCGACCCCCCACACTTCCCTCGGGAAAGAAAGAGGCAAAAAGAGAGTGGGGGATAGAGAAGAAGCATGGGAGCCACAAGCGGTGGGCCGACTGCTCCCTCAGATCCCGCCACCTAAGCAGCTCTTTTCTCCCCTGAAGATTTCCAGGTCTTCCCCCTCTCAGCTCTGTTCCTCATGTTTCTCGCTGGAGGAGGAGCCCCGGCCATATTTGAGGTTGTCGCGGCAGCCTTCCCGGCCAGCTTCGGCAGCCTCATCCAGGAAAACCCAAAGCCTTTCAGACGCTGACATGGACCGGATGGTGCGTCTTTCTACAGGCCCAACTGCAGATGGGAGTGCTCCTGCCCCCCCCCCCTTCCGGGGGGGGGGGACCCCATTTTTTGCTCCCATAGCTCTTTCTCAGATAAATTATGGAGTTTCGGAGCCGTTGGATCTGAGCATTTCGGAGCCGGGCAGTCTGTGCCGATGGTTGCTACTTCGCCGGCCGTGCCCTGTTTATCAGATCCATTTTCGTATCTGAGCTCTTGGGGCCGAGAGCTGTGCGTCGGGTCTGGGGGGTAAGTGTCTTTGGCTCTGTTGCGGTCTGAGCACGCTTCCCTTTCGGGTCGGATCCGAGGGTGTTGCTTATGGAACAGAGTGGCTTACCTTCGGCATTTGACATGGTGGAGAGGGTCCTCGAGAGGTTCAAGGCCCCCTGCTCGTGCTACAGATCCAGCCAACGCTCCCTCGTAGAATGGCTTGTCATCCATCACCCGGCCCCAGGGACAGCCTGCGTCGACACCTCGCTCAGTTCCACCAGAGGAACATGACCCTGTTGGTGAGCCCTCCTCTGACAGTCCCACCAAAGAGGTCCCTCACAAACGTAAGTGTAAGAGGAGACACTTGGACTCCCCCAAGTCCCTCACGGATGACAGCGATTTAGAGGAAGGGGAAGGTTCCCCCAGGTCACCCCCCCTGAGGATGTCTGGAGACATTATGGAAATGCAGTGCATAAAAGGGGGGTGGTCAGCCCAAACGCCTTCCTCGGATGAGGCTGTTTCTGGAGGCATTTGACGCAGGCCCCTCTGGCCAACCCCCTGGCAGACCTCATTACTACCAGGGCGTGGAAGGAACGGACACTGTGGAGCCAATCCCCAAGAGACAAGATAAGATCCTTCGCCCCTTGTGGATAGGGCAGCGTGGAGTAAAGGCTCCCTGGTAGATGTCATGGTGGTGGTGGCTGCCACCAAGAAGGAACTGGTACAGTATAGCTCCTCTGTCCATCCTCCTGATGAGTCTCGGACGATGAATCGTATTGGAAAGCGGATGTTTGCTTCTGCTACGTTTTCCATAAGGGCGCTGAATTACTTGGCCCATGTGGTTAGGCTTCAGTGGGATCTGGTGAAGGAATACGCTGAGTCTCCCCGAGGACAGAGGGGGCCGCTAGAGCCAGCGGATCAGACATCCATCGCCTTACGGCGTCATGCCTGGCTCAGACTTTGCGATTTTTGTGGAACCCTTCAAGGCGTCCTTCGCTAACGCTCCCTTAGGTTCTACCCTGTTTGGCAAGACCGTGATACATTGGTCCAGAGCGAGAGACTGGAAGACTGTCTGCTGTCGGAATCTGTTTCTAGACTCCTCAAAGGTCCTTTTCCAGGAACCAGCAAGGACAGATGTGGTTCTGGAAATCTCAGTCCCGTTACGCTCTGGACCCTTCGTCCTTCAGAGGCAGAGGGTGGCCAAGGTGGACGCCGGCCCAGAGGCAGAGGGGGGCCGAAGAATTTTTGGTCGCGTGAACCCTTTTCCGATCGACCCACACAGCAGCCCTGAGGGGTTGCCCGACTGCTTCTCTGGAGGCAGTCCAGGGGGGTGGGGGTTTGAAGCACCTGGCACAGTGCGAGTCCATTACGTCAGATCGTTGGTTGCTTCGGATAATATCCAGAGGCTACTCTTTCCCCTTCCTCAGTCGAGGCACCTCCCCGATGTTCCACCCAGTCAGAGGGAGGCTGCAGCTTTAGAAATAAAGAAACTGCTAGAAAAGAGCCCATCCAGCACGTCCCCCCAGAACAGTCCGGGTTGGGCAACTACTCCCAAGTTCTTTTTGGTGCCATAAAAAGGGGACTTGAGGCCAATTCTTTGAACCTCTTCGTTGCCAAGGAGAAATTCCAGATGGTCACTCTCCAATCCATTCTCCACCTGTTGCAGGAGAACGACTGGTTGTGCTCCATAGACCTCAAGGATGCGTACTACCACATTCTCATGGACAGGCGATCCAGGAGGTTTCTCCGTTTTCGGTTTGGGGCCGGTCATTACCAGTTCAGGATCATACCATTCGGCCTCACCACAGCCTCCAGGGTGTTCACCAAGGTCATGGCAATGGTAACGGCCCACCTGAGACTTCAGGGAATACATGTCTTTTTACCTGGATGACTGGCTCCTTGCCACCTCCACCAGGCATCTACTCTGCTCAGCCAGGGATTGCTTCCTGCTTTTAGCCTCCCAAGTTGGGGATCACTATAAATCACAAAAAATCGTCCCTTCAACCGGTCCAAGTTCTAGACTTCATAGGGGCCAGAATAGACACGCTTTAGACCAAGGCCTTCTTGACGTCGGACAGACTTTGCAGCTTAACCCTTCACATTTTAGCACTCCTTCAATCTCCAACCCCATCAGCAGAGTTGGTCCTGAGAGCCTTGGGGTCCATGGTAGCGGCAATCAACCTTTTACCCTTGGCTCGCTTGCACATGAGGGTTCTCCAGTCCAGTGGTCCATCCCTTAACATTTGTTGGACTCTCCAGTCCCCCTCAGCAGTTTGCAGAAATTCCCTCATATGTTGGCTCCAATCTCGAGAGCTTCGGGAAGGACGACCATTCATAAAGCCCCAAGCCACAGTAACCACGGATGCTGCTTGCCTTGGGTGGGGGGGGGGGCATTGCATGGTCAGAACTGTCCAAGGTACGTGGATTCGGACCGTTCTGCATATCAATGTTCTGGAGATGAGAACAGTGCTTCTAGCGTTGCAAACTCTTCATACCTTTCTCCCTCCAGGGGCTATTGCAATTCAGACAGACAGTGGTCTGGTAAATCAACAAACGGGGGGACCAGGTCTTACCCTCTTTGCCGAGAGGCCATGAGAGTTTGGGATTGGGCGATTTCCACCAACTGTTTTCTGTTAGCAACTCGCATTCTGGGTCGGTCCAACATCTAGCGGACAAGCAGAGTCTAACTATCCTCTCGCCTTACAAGTGGTCTCTGAACCTCTTAGTAGCGAAACAGATCTTCCGCAAGTGGGATCAGCCTTGCTGCAATCTCTTCGCATCGCCTTCAAACGCGAAGTGCAGTAAGTATTTCGCTTTAACCCCTCACCCCCTGGGTAAACCCCCAGAGATGCTGTAGTCCATGCTTGGCCATCCGGTCTTTATGCTTATCCTCTTCAGTTAATGACAGAAATTTTTACAGAAAGCTCGTCGGTTGGGGAACAAGATTATCCTCATAGTCCCATTCTGGCCTCGTCAAACCTGGATGTCCTTCAAGGATGCATCTGCAGTCCTAACATATGGGTTGTCCTGCCTCAGGCAGCCCTTCGGTCGGCCGGATTCCAAAGTCTGGGTCTGGCCTCGGCTGATGTCGCACTTCACCCGATGTCATAGCTGCTGTGAATTGGGTATAAAGGCATCAGCCGACGCCATTTTCCTCAGTCTTTCTTGCCGCGCGGTGCCCGAAGCAGAAGCTGTACCTGTGGTCTCATCTTGTAGCTCCTCTTTGGATCTTAGATCCCATCCCAAATCTGATTTCTCATCCTTCGGGATTGGAACCTCTGAATTTGGACGACTTCAAGCTCTCAGCTTGGTTGATCCAGTTCTATTAGTTGCCAGGACTCCTGGTATCTTGTCTGCAATTAGATCCATCCTGGTAGTGGCTCATAAGCCTTCTACCAGGAAGGTTTACAACAGCAAATGGAAGCGATTTTCCATTTGGGCCTCACATAGAAACTAGGATCCTTTCACTGCTCCCATCCCAGCAGTGCTCTATTTCCTATCACATTTTTCAGCAAGGGGCCAGCTCTTTACTGTAAAGGTTCAAATGGCTACCATTTCCCATTTTCACATTGGAGACCATCTTAGTCCTTTAGCTTCCACGAAGATCTGTAAGACCTTAAAAGGCACCTTCCTTTTGAGACCTACTAGGAATGCTGTCGTCGTCGTCCCCCATGGGACCTAACCTTGGCCCTTCAGGCTCTAACTGGACCACCCTTTGAGCCCGCTGCTTCTGTTGATCTAAAATTCCTTTCTTGGAAAACTGCTTCCTAATAGCTATTACCTCTGCTAGAAGGGTGTCAGAGCTACAGGCCCTTTGTACTAAACCCCCGTATCTTGTTTTCCGTAAGGACAGAGTCTGTCGGGACTAACCCTTCTTCTTACCTAAAGTGGCTTTGGAGCTGAACATCAGTCTATTGATCTACCTGTTTTCTTCCCCAACTACCAGAATAAAGGGGAATACAAACTTCATTTGTTAGACCATTGCATTTTTACCTGCACAGAACAGCTGCCTTTCGCAAGTCAGAGCAGCTCTTTGTTTCATTTGCGAAGCCCTTCTTGGGTAAGCCAGTATCGAAGGTGACTTTAGCTAGATGGATTTCTCAATGCATTTTACTCAAGATATTTGGTCGGCCAGAGCCCTAAGGGGTTCATGCTCATTCTACCTGTTCTATGGCTACTTCTGCTGTGTTCTGGTCAAGAGTGCCCTTGGATGACATTTGTTCTGTGGTCACTTGGGCTTCCTCTCATACCTTTGTCTCTAATAAGTTGGATTTAATATCCAGAGGAAAGGCAGCTTTTGGCTCTGCAGTGCTCCTTAAGGACCTCCCACGTGTTTGGTAGCTGGGGACTCTGTCCCACAGGTTGCTGTTGAAATGAAGTTGACTACTTCAGATAAAGTTATGTGCTCCCCATAATGTTCCATCCGAGTAGGTAACTTAATTTGTCAGCAACCCCCCCCCCCCAACTTGATCCCTGATTATCTGATTCATACAATGATTCAGCCTGTTGGTATTCGCTAGGTTAGGATGTTTTAGGTTGTTTCTTTGTGAAATTGTATAATGGGCAAACGCGATCTGAGGACTGGAAGGAGGTAGCAGGGTATTATGGGTAAGGGGAGGAGCTAGGAGCTCAGATCTTTAGCTTGGAAAGTTGCCGGGTCGGATCCGATACCCACAGTTTGCTGACAGATGATGTTGCCTACTCAGATGGAATGTTATGGTGAGTACATAACTTCTTTTTACCTCCGTTGCAGTGGAATATAATCTGCAAAATGAACAAAACAAACGCCTAAATTACACTGAACTTGTAATGGGCATAGTTTATGCAAACACTGCACCAGTGTTTCAGTCCATCACCCAACCAAAAGTGTTCATAGAGAATGTCGCATATATCCATATTTAATCTTTTCTGATTTTTAATATTCCGATGCAGGGATATAAACTAGTGACATTGGAGCTATAAGAAACACCAATACTGGTATCTTGGAATTAGAGAGGGGAATATATACATTTACAGAAACACAATAAATAGTAATGGGTGGATTTATGAAGAGGAATGAACTGGAGTGACTGGAATCGGGAACAAAGCAGTGAGGGGCGGGCATATTGAGTGAAAAACTAGGTAAATGGACCAAGACAATATATGTATAAAATGTTCGTGATTTTTTAATCTTGGTTTTGACCTATCCTCAACTTCTCAGGTTATCAGTGGTGATTATTGTCAAGTCAATGTGATTACTTTGTACTTGTTACTATTTAGAAAATGCACATTGATACAAAAAGTCTTAAGGGCATCACATTGCTATATAAAAACAAATTTGTGTTTTTTCTGCCTTTGTGACAAATTGAGTTTTGCTTTCTCAAGAATCCCTGAAAAATGAATTTGGAAGATTTGCCAAACAATTTGAGGATAGAGGATATTGTACAGTAAACGTGTCCCACTGCAAGTAGGTCACACCTCACAACTGTACAGATTTCTGCAGAATGTCCAGATTTTTTGCTCATATTTTTGGCCTGTTCCTTTTTTTTTTTTTTTTTTTTTTCTTGGCAAATCACTGGGATGATCTCAGGATTGCAGTCACTAAATGACAGTTTCACACTTCAAATCCTTCAGAAAATGTATATTAAAACAAATCCTGTTACTCCCTCTGTGGTTTCCTCAGTGTTGAGACAGGGATAGCTGGTGATGTTTTTACCATTGCTCTAATATATTGATGTGTTGAGTTTATTCTGACCATAGTTACTCAGGCACTTTTCCATTTTAGCAGTTGACATTTGGCCTACATGCCAAGTTTCCAACCCATTTCTCTCCAGAGCTGTTTTGTCCTGTTTTGCTGCTTTTGCAGAGTTAGTGTCTTGGAAAACCTTGATATTGGAAGTTGTAAACACAAATGTATACTAAGACGCTAATCACGCCTAAATTGACTGGTTTTAGGTTTCCCCCAGTTCATTGCTCTCAAATTTTGCAAGCTATGACATGCTTTCAAGTGGCTACATTGTTTGCTTTGATATTTGAGCACTCTTGCTCTGAAAACATTTGCAGAACATTTGTTTGCTTCTAGGGAGGTCGCACTTTTAACACGAGTGCGTGTCCTGAGGACATGTGCTGTTTTGGAATAAACTGGGGCATCCAGAGCCGAAATATTTAATAGCTATTGGGTACTTGGCATGATGCTGTCTAGAGCTTTGAGAGAAATACCTTCCCAATCTTTGCCTTTTTTTTTTTTTTCCAAAATTGAAGTATGAACTGTAATTGTGCTTTGCGTATATTTGATTTGTAGACTGAACCAGTGTGTCTATTTTTAATAGAATCAGAAAAATGAAACGCTTCTAGTGGGAAGATGTCAGTGGTGCCTAATACACATTAAATGTAATATAGCTGTAAGGTCTAGGTTAATTTTGAGAGTTTGGCCTTTTTAATTTTTGTAACTGGATCCTTCTAAAATTTCTTTTCAGAACACAGATATGTGGAATTGTTTCTCAACTCCACAGCAGGAGGAAGCTCTGGCGGCTATGGAAACCAGATGATGGGTGGAATGGGTATGTATGGTATGGAAGTAGTAAACATTTTTAGTTTTAAAATTTTGAAGTGCTGTGTTAAAAATGCTAGGTCTCCCAGTGTTTAGCGCTCTTTTTTTATATTTGTGATATGATTCAAATTTGCGTGCATTGATTGCTTATCTTGTTTAGCTGTGTGGTTAAGTGGGGTTTCCATTCTTGTGGCTATGGCGTTATACACAGAGTTTAGATTTAATAGTTGGCTCTAATTTCTTGAAAGTGAAATTCATCTTTAAAATGCCAGTTCTAGTGTGGCTTCTAAACTACCAAGTAATACTAAAGTCAAAGTGGCTATCTGTTAGAGGAGTTGCTGTGAGGTATGTTTACAAGTCCGTGTTTATAATTGCTGACAAGTGCATGTGGTCCAATAAGGGTAGCCAAAGTGTTTTGCATATGCAGACGTTTTAAACTGTTCCTAGTGTGCAAATTGGACTGGTTAATTCAACTAAACTGTTCACCTAGGGTACTGTTTTTCTCAAATGGGCCCATTTCAGACTGTGAAGTGTTACCAAAATATAAGCTTTGAGAACACTAATTGGATGTAGTAGTTTGTACAAAATGTCAGTATTTTAACCTGGAAGTTACGAGTAGCCAACAGATATCAAAGTATCTGGTAGAGAAGAGGGTTTGCAGTAATACAGGAGCGACCACAAGGATACATTTGCATTTAATAAGGTGTTATTTTAAGGGGAGGGTTTTTATATTGGCATGCATTCATATTCCATTTAAAGCTGTTAAGGAGCTTAGAGAGTTATTGAAAATGTAATTCCCTTTCTGAAGGGGAATGTCCTTTACTGTTGGGGACTGGAACCTGATGCATTAGTGAAGGTGTGTTGGGTGGACCTTGTAGGGCAAATGTAACCAGGGTAGATGGGAAAGATGCGTGTGTGTGTGTGTGAGGGGGACTCTAGATAGAAGTTGCATGTTATCCAAGGTAGAGTTTACGTACTCTGCAAGGTATGTTAACTTGTTAGATTTACAAAAATTGTATTTCACAGCAGCACGGACAGTTCTCCATCCAGTAACTTTGCCAAAAAATCTAGTGATTAAGATAGTTACACAGGCACATTCATATTAGAAAAAGATTTTAGGGAATAAGTAGAGAAAACTGTTAGTTTGCAGGGAATGTACAGACCTCTTCAGACGGGATGGCTGAGGATTGTTATGAAGATACAAGCTTGAATGGTAGATGAGAGAGAGGAAATTTTAGAGGGGTTTATCAAAGGTTAAGACATTGCAGATGACATAGAGGTTTGCAGAACAAGAGCAGTTGAGTGTGAAGAAAAAAATGGATGGTATGCAGTGGTATAGAAAGGATGATCTGATATTGTTAATCCTCGTTCAGTCATTACGCCTAGATTCTGTTCTGACCTCTGAACAGAGACTGCCATATTCCAAGCTCACGACAGCCACAAACTCTCAAGCTAAACTCTTACCCACAATTACCCTCTCCCTGTTACCCCATATTTCATTTGCCGCATTGCCAGTCATGTCAAGCCACTTCTCTTGAGCCAAGTAAACTTCTTTAATACATTATCGTATTGCAGTTTTTCTCTGTTCTAATTTTGTAAATATTTCTCTTACCCTATCGCATCTAGCAACTTTTTTTTTCCCATCCCTTCTTACCGTGAGGTTACTCCTTTACCATTGTTGGTAAAATCCTTCGGGTATTTCTTGTACCATTGTTGGTACTTTCTCCCTTACTTTCCTTTCTTCCCCCTATCATGGCAGAGAAAAAGGGTGGTCTGGGATTTAAAGGATGTGTGGATTGTGGGGATAAATTGCCCATTTCAGATGCACACGGGTTGTGCCTCACTTGACTGTTGACCCTCCTTGCGGGCTATGTGCTAATTTTTCTAACAGGACTTCGGTGGAAAGGAAAAATAAGCTGATTTTGAAGGGACGACTTAAATCTTCCTTTTCAGAGGCTATTTCTGGGTCTGAGGCTTCAACCCCTCCTAGTTCTCATAAGAAAAGAGATTAACACAAGAAGGCAAAGTCTGTCCTGTCTTCTGGGGACAACCGGGAACTAATACCCAAGAAGGCCAAACTTTCTAGTTTGGATTTGACTTCCTCTGCCCCAAGGCTTTCGGTGCCTAGATCTTCGGCATCGAAGCCTTTGGCACCACCCGTTACTTTGGCACAGTTTTGTGCCCGTTACCTTATCGGAACCGAGGGGCCCCTCTATTCAGACTTCCTTACAGGCACCGATGGTTTCCTGTGTAGAACTTTTTAGCGTCTGACTGTTCCGACCCCCTTACTGCTTCAACTCCAATTTTCACAGCACTGACTAATTCTCTTGGTACCGCCCACCTTTTCTGCACACTTTCGGCACCTATCTTAGTGCCAACTACCACTTCGGCACCAACCTCGTTAGTGCAGACTTTACCTTCGGCACCAACCTAGTCTGTGCAGACCCCAGTAGTACAAGCCTTAACAGCTCCATTGTTTTCAGTGCAGACACCTGTTTTAGCACCACCCAAAGACCCCTTTGTGGGCACAGTTTACTGCACCCCTGGATAGACCTGACTCTCCTTCAGCTATGTCCTTGAGATCCACTAGAAGCCTCTCTGAACATGTGGTGCGCCTTGTGGATCAATTGCTTGTGGCCAGAGGTATCCAACCCTCCAGGAACACCTCTTCCTTTGGAGGTGAACACCCTTCTCCAAGGAATCCTACTTATTCTCCTTAATTGCCTTTAAAGCCCCCCAGCTGTAGCACAGACTTCCCTCACTAAGGAGTCGCAGTTGCCTTTGTGGTAGGAGAGACCAGTTACTCCAGTCACTGCTCTGGATGCTACTCCAGTCACTGCTCTGGATGCTAGCTGTGACGTACGAACTTCTGTTTTTCATAGCCATCCAGGGACTCCAGAGTCGGGCTGATTTGCTTGAGCATGGTGTGACCTCGGGTGGACCAGTCTTATAAATCATGGAGAAGATTCTTGCATATGTTGGCGATCCTGTGCTATCAGTGCCATTGTTGTCCTGAACCGCAAATTACACGACACCCCTGGTGGATACCAGGTACACAGGCCTCAGGACACTCCCACTGGGGGTTCCTTTAGCGCAGGCTTCCCCAGATTCTCCCCCTGAGGAAGGTCATCGCAAGAGTTCATGTAAGAGGAAGCATGTGGACTCCCCAGAAGAATACTTCATGGAAGACTGATGATGGGGAAGGTCCCCTCTGTCACTCTGAGGTATCCTTTGGAGATATCCTCAAAATACTTCAGCAGAGAGGTGATTGGCGGCCCTCTAACCCGACCTCAGTCTGTTCCTGCAGGCCTTTTGTCCCCAGCCCCTTACCTCTTTGGTTACTCACCTGCCGACTACCTTGTCTGGTTCATCGTGCAGTGTGCATGGAAGGCTCCTCATGCTGTTGCCATTCCCCGCAGGCCAGATAAAATCCTGTTCCCTCCAGATAGTGAGCCTCACTGGTCCAAAGGTGGTCTTGTAGATGCCTTGGTGGTGGCGGCCTCAACAAAGAAGGACCTGGTGGAAGAAAGCCAAACTGTCCACCCTTAAGAGTCCTGGGCCCTGGACAGATTAGGGAAGCGTACCTTTGCATCGGCGACCTTTGCAGTCAGGTCCCTGAATTATATGGCACATTTTACCAGGCTTCAAAGAGCTCTCTGAAGCCTTGGCTGGAGCGGTCTGAGATCCGGGACAAAGTGGCCTCGTGGCCACCCTAGAATCTATTTCTATCCCCTCCATGCGCCTGATTTCTCACGCATCTGAAGGAGCAGCGGGTGCAGGCATAGTCATGAGACTGGATGCGCTTGTGTGATTTTGCAGAACCTTTCAAGGCTTCCTTTCTGAAAGCTCCCATTGAAGCCTTTTCGTTATTTGGACCCAAGGTTTGACACACTGGCTAGGTGTGAACAGGACGGTAAGACCCTTTTTGCTATGGGTGTCTGCTATTCTTCCCCTCGGTGGGCTTTCTCCGGAAACCAGAAGTTGGAAGATGTGGCACAAGAAGTCTCTGGGTTCTTTCCGTTACACACGAGCAGTGTTTTCTCCTAGAGGTGGATGGGGAAACTCGTATGGAAGACTCTCCTATCGAGGCAGAGGAGGTCCAGAGATTCTTTCTCTGGCCAGTCCTACCAGCACTCCTGAAGCGCTGCCAAACTGCTTTTCTCTGGTAGCAGTTGGTCGTTTCTTTGTACCCTTCTGCCTGGCTAACCATTACCACCAATTCTTGGGTACGAGAGAGAGGTTATCATATTCCCTTCGATCTTGTCCTGCCCCACTAAGCTTACCCGATGTTCCACCCAGGCAAAGGGTAGAAGCAGCGTTAGAGATTTCAAAGCTGCTAAGAGTCATCCAAATAGTCCTATCAGATAGGATCCAGATTTTACTAAAGATTATTTTTATTGCCAAAAAGACCGGGGACTGGAGACCAATTTTGGATTTCAGTTTGCTAAACAAATTCGTAGAAGTACAGAAATTCCAGATAATCACAGTACAGTCTATCCTCCCACTCTTGAAGGCAGGTGATTGGATGTGCTGTATGGTTCTTAAAGATGTGTACTAATACATAAAGGTGGGACAGACCAAGAAGATTCCTTTGCTTCCGTGTGGGAGCCAGTCATTACCAGTTGAGTACTGCCCTCAGTGTTCACTAAGTGCATGGCAGTTGTCACAGCTCACCTGTGACTGCAAGGATTCCGCGGGGGTTTCCATACCTGGACGACTGGCTCATCACCGCCCCCACCAGACCTCTATTGGCAAAAGCCTTGGCATACTCTCCACACTGCAAAAAGGTTAGTTACAACTATAAACTAGCAAAAATCCAACCAATCCCCATCCATAGAATTCATTGGGGTCCTGTTGGATACAAAGGACTGTACGGCATCAATTCCAGAGCACAGAATCTTAAGGATAAAACAACTTATACCCATTCTCTCAAGGAAAAGATCGACAGCACATTCTGTTCTCCAGCTGTTGGGTTCCATGGCAGCTTCCATCACCATTGTCCCCCTAGAAGTTCCACATGAGGCTTTTACAATGGTTACTACTCACCCAGTGGTACCCTTTTCAGTTTCCTCCCTCATCCCAGATTCGTCTCCAGCTGTTGGGTTCCATGGCAGCTTCCATCACCATTGTCCCCCTAGAAGTTCCACATGAGGCTTTTACAATGGTTACTACTCACCCAGTGGTACCCTTTTCAGTTTCCTCCCTCATCCCAGATTTGGGTGAGACTGATGCAAACAAGACTTGATTTAGTGCATGTTGCAGAACCCGTCCCAAGACTCCACTTCACACCCCAACAGCCCAAAGCCACAGTGATCACGGGTGCCTTCCTGATGGGGTGGGGGGCTTTTTCAGGGGAAGACTGTCCAAGGCACGTGGTCGGGCCTAGACGCTCATCTGCATATAAATGCCCTAGAACTGAGGGTGGTGTTTCTAGCTTTGCAGGCATTTCATCCCCTCCTTCAGTCGGATACTATTGTAATACAATTGGACAACATGGCTGTAGTGTGGTACATCAACAAACAAGACTGAATCGAATCCGCACTTTGCCAGGAGGGCATGGCGATGGCTACCAACTGCTTTTTTTTAGCAACACACATTCCCGGGAGTTCAACATGATACAGATTGAGCAGGTGCATTCTGCAACCACGAGTGGTCTCTGAATCCTCTTATAGTGGCGGAGATTTTCAACCGCTGGGGTTTCCCTTGCTGTGACTTTTTTGCATCCGCAACCAACTACAAGTGCAGCAATTACTTTGCTCTGATTCCCCCTTGGGGACAGTCACCCAGGGACGCTGTAGTCAACGATTGGCCCTCTAGTCTGCTTTATACCTTCCCCTATAATTCCCCAATTCCTAAAGAAAGCCGGTTGAAGAGCAAGATAATCCTCATAGCGCCATATTGGCCTTGGCAAATTTGGTTCCCCTTCTTATGGCCTCATCTGCTAGGTCAGCCATGGATTCTTGATCCAACTCCGGACTTTCTCCCATCCGCAGAGCCTGATTCACCCCAACCTGAGCAGCCTGAAGCTCATAGCGTGGCTCCTCCACTTCCAGTGATTGCCAGGCAGACTGATCTATCTTCCCCAGTACATGACATTTTTATTGCGTCTCATAAGTCTTCCACCAGAACTACTTATCTCTGCAAGTGGGAAAGGTTTACCAGTCAGCTGAAGGAAAAGCTGATGGACCACTTTTCAGCACCAGTGCCAGTAGTACTGGAGTACCTGTCCAGTTTATTTCAGTCTGGCCTATCTGCTTCTACCATTCGAGTTCATTTGGCTGCAATATCTAATTTTTACAGTGGTGTCCATGACTTTTCCATTATGCAAAACTTTTGTCTAAAAGGTGTAAATCATTTGAAACCCCCTTTTTAGAGAACCTAGCCAGCCATGGGATCCGTCTTTAGTCGTGCAAGTGTGAACTACGGCTCCCTTTGAACCAGCTTTTACATGTGACCAAGTTTCTTTCTTGGAAAACTTTGTTTTTGGTCGCCATTACTTCTGCCAGATTTATCTCTGAACTTCAAGCTCTGTGCATCAAACAGCCTTAGTCTTTCATAAAGATAGTGTCACTGAGAATTAATCCTTCCTGCCAAAAGTGATCTCAAATGTCCATTAACCAATCCATTGAATTGCCAGTTTTCTTTCCCAGTAATTCTAACAGTGGAGAGTATTGCCTACTTACCCCTGACATTCACAGGCAAATTTGTTTCTATATGGACAGAACTAAGGCTTCTTGCATCAGATCAGCTGTTCCTTGCCTATTCTGGTCCTAGATTTGGATGTGCTGTTTGTAAGGTCACATTGGCTAAATGGTTAAGACTGGTTAATATTTACAAAACTCACGATATCCCTCTGACTTCAGCCGTTGGGGCTCACTCCACTAGGTTGGTAGAATCTTCTGCTGCCTTTCATACTAGAGCTTCTTTACCTGACTTTTGTGCAGCTGCAACTTGGGCTAGACCTCGTACCTTCATCAGTCATGACAAATTGGATTTGGCCTCCAGAGGAAGCGCGTCCTTTGATTGTATGGTGCTCAGAAATGTCCTTCCTTGAGAGCCTCCCAGGAATAAAGGTAGCTGGGGACTCTGTCCCAGGGGTAAGGCATGAATGAGTATTAACTGTCAGATAAAGAAGTCTTACTATAACGTTTCATCTTTGTTGATCTTCGTTCAGTCATTACGACTCTCCTTCCTCCTCCTCCTGAGGCTTATAGTGTATCTCTTCATCCGGTTCCGTTAGGTTCTTTACCAGAGGTGGCCTCTACTACTTTGACTTGCAAATTCAATCTGAGGTAACGGGGAGAGGGAAATTTTGGATAAGATTTTAGGTCTAGAGTTTGTGGCTGTCACAAGTTTGGAAGATGGCGACTTGGTTCCGCGGTCGGAACAGATAACCCAGGCGTAATGACAACTAGGATCAACAATGCAGATGGAATGTTGTGGTAAGACTTAACTTCTTTTTCTGGTCACCCTAGAGCATGAATAGACTTGGCAGAAAATAGAAAAGGGGTGTTGAAGATTATTCAGAGACCCAATAGTTGTATTAGTAATTTCGGAAATTCTGTGATTCTGGTATAGAGCGGAGGAATGGTTTAAACCATGAAAAGGCAAATGGGAAACATTTATAGAAGACTATCTTAAGGTTAGAGGAAGATCGAGCTTGAGAACTTAGATGGGGGGGGGATGGTAATGAATAATCAGGGGGGGTGGAAATGGTAATGAATAATCAGCATGGAAGTATCTAGAAAGTGCCCCTGTGGAAATTAAGAGTACCACCAATGTTTTGGAAGAAAGCTGTGGAAGTTGTACTAAAAACAAAAACCCTTTAAATCCAGCTATATAGACAAGTTTGTTTTGAATCCATGGTTGTAAAATTTGTCCTCAACAGCTGAGAGGAATGGTTAAGGTGTCAGTACGGTTTTGTGCCAGGAAGACACAACAATGATGGCTCCAAGGAAAGCGATGTAAGAAGTCCCTGTTGGGTCTCAATACCGTAAATGTATTTGATAAACTGCATGTTAGGGCTGTCAGCATTTGCATTTCTTGATGGAATAATGGATCGGGCAAGTCGAGGTGGAAGGGCTCATTATTGACAAGCTGGGCTTTGAGTATAATTGAAAATCACGTTTTCAGGATATGAAATTTAAAATAGAGGTGGTACCTCACAACTGTAATCTGTTCAGGAATGGTGGTTGAATTGTAAGATGCTGCTTCCCATGCAAATGTATAGAATTGTTCCAGGTTTAATTTTATTTCAAGGCCACTTTGTGGTCCAGCTTCACCAGTAAGGATGTGGCCTGGAGTGGAGGGTGCCCCCCACCCCCCAACGTTGGTGAGTACCAAGTGCTGTATGTTCCTCTAGTTGGTGTACTGTCTGGTCCAGGGTTTGTGTTTGAGGAAATATTGTGCCTTGAGGCAGTACAAGTTTCACAGGCAATAGAGGAATAGCTTGTCTCCCATTAATTGGGTATTTGGTTAGATGAGCACTTCTAGCAGGTCTACGCAAGGGTTGACTATTAAGTGCCTCGGCTTATGGTCTGTGAGGTGGGTGGTATGTGAAGGACATGGTGTTTTTTTTTTTTTAACAACTTTTTTGCCTTCAAGGAAGTTGTATACTACTTTTGTGCACTTTTTTCTTTTATTGATTAAAAGACTACATGCGACACCCTGAGATAATGTAGCAATTGTCATTTACCAGGTTGTCCAGAGACATTAGGAAATTGCCAATTCATGTCAGTATTGAGGCTGGGTTGTGGTTTAAGGTTTTTGTTTTACAGGGGTCACCTGAGTGGTGTATAGAGTGAAGACTCGATCTTGGTGTTAAACTGCATCAAGATCATAGCACTCTTATGTCGCACAGTGAGTGGTCCTGGAACTTAATGTAAAAACAAAGCAAATGTCGTTTAGCTCATGTGTATATTAACACCCATTGAAGCCCTAAAAATCCCTTCATATTGTTTTTGTGTTTCCCAACTTAAACTGATCAAGCTACTTTGCTACTACCACTAGAATAGCAGTCCCAGTCGTAATGTAAAAATTCACTTTGGTTATCCAGAAGTAAAGAGGTACATGTAAAATGTGTGGTCGTCTATAATGCTTGTAACATATTGGATTGTTTCATCTAAGTAGTGGTGTAATGGGTAAAGTTGTTTTTTTTTTAATACTCCTGGGTATTAAATTAGGGTCTATAGTAAATATTCAAATGCTTAATAGGGTTACCACCTGTCCCTCTTTCTGGGGACAGTCCTACTTTGGGCACTTGTGTCCTGTGAAAAAAACAAAAAAATGGCTAGTCCTAAATATATGTTTTAAGTTTTATTTAATAGAAAACTTTTAATAGTTGCGCAAGTTATTTTGTGTCTGATACACAAATATGAAATAACATAAGCAATGCAAATGCTATGAAAGTAAGCTTTTATTTTGGCAAACAAGTGAAGTTCTGCAGTCTGTACTGGCCGTGGGTATGTTTTGTCCTGCAAAATATCGTTTCTACAAAAAAAAGTCCCACTTTGGGCGTTTGAAAAGGTGGCAACCCTAATGCTTTAAACGTTCGAATCACTAAAGATGGAACTTAAGTGATCAAACCCGTAAATGTTTGAATATTTAAAAATAAAAAATTAAAACAAAGAAGAAACTAAAGGGTGTAAGCAGGGGGGGGGGCCGCACTGCATCCCCCCAGCTACTAAAATATACCAATTCCCAAGATCGTGCTACAGTGTAGGGAATAGGAAATTTTCCATTTCCACACTGTAGTACACTGAAGTGCAGTCTCGAGTTGGTTTAGAAGTAGCAAGGGGTTGGGGGGGGGGGTGCAGTGGGGCTTGCCCCCTGCTTAAACTAAGCACTTTATTATACATTTTTTTTTAAGCATTCGATCACTAAAGTTTGATCTTTAGCGATTTGAACATTTGAGTGTTCGAATAATATAGACCCTTAAATTATGGTATTCGTATTCCACTTAAATTCTGGAGCCTCATTCTAAAGGTCAACTGTGTAGATATTTTTTTGTATATGGTGGGCTTTTGTTGAAGTTATTAATTTGAATTAAGTGGCCAATTAAGTGATGGTGCAGTTGTCTAGTCATAAATTCTGAATCTTATAATATGTTGGCATTTTGTTCTATTTAGGTAATCAGTCCAACTTTAATCCTGGCAATCCAATGGGTGGTTATGGAACTGGATATAATCAAGGCGGAATGGGCGGAGGATATGGTAAGTGCTTACAAAAGATTTGGCAACATGTTGTATAAATAAACTCTTACGTTGTCTTCAGTATTCCTCATGCACTAGTTAGTTTTTAAAAGTCCTTTCCACTTGTATGAGAATTTATCACAGGATAGTTCTCCATTGAGTGCCAATTTAGATGGTCAGTTTTATTGGATAACCTGAAGTGACATTTATCTGTTTTCTGATGTTAATAGAGCGCACCAACCTTCAGTCATAGCTATTGGTAAAACTTCAGATCTAATGTAAATCTTTATTCCTTCCTTACTGTTGGGACTTCTGTTCCGACCTCGGAACTGACAGACTGTTACCAAGCTTGCGCCAGCCAAAAACTCAGTTAAGACCTACCCATAATGCTCCTGTCTCTTCAGATCTCATTTGCCATGTTCCTAGTCAGATGTCCCAAGCCTTCTCTCAGCCAAGTTAGCTTTTTTGTGTTTTTCAACAGTAGTGCTTTATAAGACAGTTTTGTCATCTAAAGTTATTTCCCATCTCTACTTCTTGCCTGACTAAGCCCTACCCACTACCTTGGTAGTTCTTTCGTAGTTCTTTCGTACCATCGTTGGTACTACTCCCTCTCTCCCTGCCTTAGGCCCTTCTCTTACCTTTTGGTATTTCTTAGTACCATTGCTGGTACTCTTTCCTGTTATCCGTACAAAAGTGTTTTCACATCTTGTTGGGTTATACTGTGTATTGTGGCAGATAAGGCCAAGCTTTGTTTCAAACAGTGTGATAAGTGTGGGCGTAAGTTGCCCAATTCTGTCATGCCCAGTGTTTACTGTTTGGGCGTTTACCACATTAATGTTTCTTATGACATTGTTCTGGCTTCAGCAACCACATGTTGGCTGAACGCAAGAACAAACTAATCCTTAAGGGTATGCTAAAATTACCCAGCTCTGGGACTGAGGTCTCACCACCTCATGGCATGAAGACGTTAAGACATGAAGAGAACAGAAGTCATTCAGTTCCGACATTCCCTTCCTCGGAACCAAGTAGACACTGGGCTTCTCCCGCGCTGTCTGTGCAGACTACTTTGGCACCCGGGTCCCCGTATTCTCCCTCGGTGCCACCTTTTGATTTTGAGACTGCCTCCTTCCACTGTACCGACCTCTGTGCCATCCCCCGCAGTGCCGACTTTGACACAGGCCATGATTACTGTACCTGCATCTTCCCTGGCCATGGTGCCACTGTCTTGCACGGCTCCTCTGGTAATAACTCCAGTTCTGAAGGTGAAGCACCTTCCCAGAAATAGATTTTCTCCTTATGCCCCCTTTTTGGGACAGCAACTTAGTGCCTTTCTTGAGACCAGGCTCCCCATCGGCAGCGTCCTTCAGATCCATCAGGAGTCTTTCGGAACAGGATGTAGTGAGGGTTGTGGACCAGCTTCTGGCAGCTAGAGGATTACCCAGACCAGGTCTCTCCTCCCCCTTGGAGCGCAAGCTTTCACTGCATATTCTGTTTATCCTCCAACCAGGTTTTGAGAGACTTCAGTATCGATGGCCATCTTAGTATATACCGTCACTGCACTGACAGTGGAGGCTTCCCTGTTGGCACTGATTATTGGCGCCACAGCTCCGTTGGAACTGGGGCACTCAAGGAGCAGTGATTGGGCTGTCTGCACAGTGGTACCTAGTTCGGCAGCTCATTTCTTGTGGTGATGCCATTTATGGCCACGGCACTCCCGACAGCTGCCGGTCCTCTCTGAGAGCCTTACCTGGAAGTGGGCTCCTCTGGGTGGGGTGTGCCCCTGGTTCAGAGGTAGTCCTCTATTCCGGGCTCCCATTCCTTCGGAGGAATCTGTTCTTGCAGGCTTTCCGTGCTCTGCCATCCTACTTCCTGGGTGACCCCACCTGCAGATGAGCTCATTCGACTTATTGTGCAGCGTGCCTGGAAGGCCCCGGACAACATAGAACCTGTCCCCAGGAGGCCAGATAAAATTGTCCACCCCAGAAGACCAGCCCAGTTGGTCCAAACAACTGGTATTCCATGGTTGTTGCGCCCACCAAGAGGGAACTGAAGGAAGATGGTTCCACTGTTCATCCGCCAAACATAGTCTCTGTCTATGGACAGACTGTGGAAGTAGACCTACGCTTCAGCGACCTTTGCCATCTGGTCGCTGAATTACCTGGCGCACTTTACTCCTCCAGAGACCTAATTTCAGAAATGTCTACCTCTCTTTCAGATGTACTACCTGAGGAGGTGTGTGATACTGTTGCCTGTCAGCTAGCTACCGTGGCATCCATCCAGAACTCTTCGATGCGCTTGATTCCTCTCTACCACAGCTCGAGCAGCTGCATTGGGCATCGTTATGAGACATGCTTGGATGCTTTTGTAATTTCGCAGACTCCTTTAAATCTTCCTTTGTCATCGCGCCTATTGATGAGTCTTCCCTTTTTGCTCCCAAAGAAAGACACTTTCACATAGTGAGGATGGAAAGACCTGGTCTGCTGTGGGCATACGTCCCCCCCAAAGAGGTCTTACTCCAGGAATCGGAAGGGAGGAAAATTGTGGTTCAGGAAGTCCCAAGGATCTTTTCGAGACACTCGTGATGAGCAATCCCCCCCCGGGGCAGAGGAGGCATCTCATCTGGAAGACTCCCCTTTTGGGGCAGAGGGAGTCCATGTAACCAGGGTGCTTCCTTTTCTGGCAGACCCTTCCAGCACTCCTGAACAGTGGTCCAATTGCTTCATATCCCTTTCGACCTCGCTCCCAGACCCGTAAAAAAAATCCCCTGTGTTCCACCCAGTCAGAGGGAGGTTGCAGCCTTAAAAATCGAAAAGCTGTTAAGAGAATCATCCAACCAGTCCCAGACCCCAGAGGATCCAGCTTGAGACCAATCCTGGATCTCTGTTTACTAAATAAATTCATCAAACTTCAAAAATTCTGGATGGTCACCGTACAGTCCATTCTCCCCTTTCTGGCGAAGGACAACTGAATGTGCTCCATAGACCTCCAGAACACGTATTACCACATAAAGATGGACAAAACTGTCCCAGAGATTGATCAGCTTCTGGGTGGGAGCCAGTCATCAGTTCAGCATACTGCCCTTTGGTCTCTCTACAGCCCCCGTCTCCTCGGCGGACTGATTCACCACTATCTCCATAGCCTCAAGCTCTCAGCTTGGTTTCTCCACTCCCAGTGATTGCCAGGCTACCTGATAATTTCATCCCCTGTTAGAAATCCTTCTGGCTCCGCACAAACCTTCCAGCAGAAAAATTTATCCAATAAGTGGACTAGGTTCTCTAGATGGGCCAAAGAGCATAACAGACCACTTTTCCGTGCCTATTCAGAAGATCCTGCAATACCTCAGTACCGTGTTGCACGAAGGAGCTTCAGCATTGACAATTTAAGTGCATTTAGCAGCTATTGCAAATTTTCACAATGGTATTGACCATGAATCTGTTATGTCACAGTGACTGTGCAAAACCTTCATGAAAGGAGTATTGCATATTAAACCTCCTGTCAAGCATCCTGTAGAGCTATGGGACTTGACTTTGGTGCTTCAGTTAAGTCCTCCCTTCGAGCTTTCTAATTCCTGTGATATGAAATTTTTGTCTTGGGAAAACTCTTCTAGTAGCCCTTACCTCGTTGAAAAGAGTATCTGAATTGTGGGCCTTGAGTGTCGAGAGACCTTACTTGATTTTTTATAGGGACAGTGTCTATGTACTGACCCCTCCTTTTTGCCCAAGGTTATTACTGGTTTTTCCATTAATCTATTGACGCACCGGTTTTCTTTCCTCGCCATTCAAATAGAGGGGAATACCTTCTGCATACCCTCATGTTCATAGGCAACTTCTTTTCTACCTGGACAAAACTAAATCTTTCAGAAAAAATGGTTCACTTGTTTGTGGCCTTTGCAGGACCCAGAATGGGTAAATCTGTTTCCAAAATGAGACTTCTTGGCACTGAAACGCCATTACTTTCATCTGCCATCAAAATAAAGTGTCCTTACCTTCCAAAATAAAGGCAGTTTACTAGCTCGATGGCTACTTCAGTGACTTTCATTCCAGAGTCTCTATGGATGAAATCTGTGCAGTAGCAGCCACTTGGGCAAGACCAATGCCTTTATCACTCATTACAAATTGGATTTGGCCTCCAGGGAACGTGCATCTTTTGGTTCTGTAGTGCTCAGGAATGTCCTTCCTTAGGGCCACCCAGGACTCTAGTAGCTGGGGACTCTGTCCTAACTAAGGAATGAACAAAGAATTACAAGATAAGATAAAGAAGTTGTCTTGCCATGACGTTCCATCTGTGTTGTAGATCTTCATTCATTACTTCCTACCCTCCTTCCCCCTGGCTGGACTCCTGGTTTCCTTAGAATTAAGTTCTTTAAGATTTCCTCACGTTATCTGCTCAGAGCCTCGACCATCACTATTACTTCAATATTATAAGGGCGGGCAAACTATCTGAAGGGACTGTGAAGGGGCATTGTGGGTAGGTCTTGAGAGTTTGACTGGCATGAACTGGGTAACGGCAGTGTCTGTTGAGGGGTCGAAACCGAAGTCCTAACAGTAATGAAAAGATCTACATTACAGATGGAACGTTATGGTAAGAGACAGCCTTTTCCTCCAACTCTTAGTCCAGGTCTTTGCTGTTGCATTTGAACAGTTTTAGAACAGGCCTCCTTTCTGGCTTTTCTTGGCTCTTTGCTCTGACTTAAAAGCATTTTTATTTTTTAGTCTTTTATCCATATACTTTCATCAGTGTTGATCCATTTTGGTGGGGGGGTTCCCCTTCAGTTTTCCTTTTGTTTTGCTTATTACCATTAGCCTTGACTTTTAGTTCCAGTGTCTGTTTTCGTCCATTCAAACGTGGTAGTCTGATCTGGCCATTGCACTGAGCTTGAGCTCATCTGTTCCAGAGGTCTGACGCCTCTACCCATAACACAGTTGGTTGAGTTACACATGTCATTTGCTGCCCGAACTGTTCAGATGTGCAAGAGGCTTGCTACTCCTTTACGAAAGTTATTTTCAGCAGTACATTCTTACCATGACAATAGTTTTAATTAGATTTCTCAGATTATATATTGTATTTAAAAAGAAAAAAAATTCTATATAGATATTCAAGTCATGCTGTTCTTTGTAGTGCTTTTACCTTGTACTGTTTCTGCTGACCTGTTTGGAATCCTAGGCACTTGTAGCAGCTTTGGCTTTCAAAAGAGTTGGGATCTTCCAAAGATAACACTGACCACTCTTCCTTCCAAACACTGCCTGCATTCTGCTGCTTCTCTTCATCCAGTTGTACAGGAGCGGTTAATAACCAAGAATGTTTGAAAAAATCTGCTTTCAGTTCGTCTGACTTTGACACTTCTGCTGGCGATGGGTTGATATAGAAAGCAGACTTTCGCTTCAGCCACCTTTGCTCTCCAAATCGCTGAATTGTCTTTCTCATTACGAGGCTCCAGAGAGATCAGTCTTGTGGGTATTGCCAGTCAATGTCCAAAATTTGCCCTTCAGTCTTTGGTCATGCATCTGATCTCAACACAGCTGATTGTACAGGTAGAGAAGCAGGCACTAGCATTGCTATGAGCAGCCGCACCTATGTGACTGACTTTGTGGGAGGTTTTGTACTTTCAGTGCTGCTTACAATGGTTCCACCTTGTTTGGACCCAAAGACAGGGTTCAGCAAGACCATAGGAGAGTCTGCAGTGGGATTAAGCTTTTTCACCTTGCAAAGAACATTCTCCATAAGCTGGAGATCAGGAAAGCTGTTTCTGCAAATCGGTTCTTTCCCTGAGTCGCAAGGTGAAAAACTCCCCGTGGGGGGGGGGGGGGGCACAGTTTCAATGGATGATGCCCAAGAGGCAAACTGCAGTATCAGGGCTCCTGGGGTTACTTTTCTAGGAGTCTCTCATGGCCTCTGGTCTTTCAAAGTGCTGAACTGTTGCACTCAAGTCAGAGGGCATTTTTCCTTGCACCCTGGCAAAAGTTATGTCTTTCGGCTTTTCCTGGTTAGGGGTCGCCACAGTGGAACTCTGGTCCGCTAATGATTGGTAGTTGATTTTTTTTACGTGCTGGGTTACCAGCCCTGACGCACAACCTTCAACTAAGGTACGCCCATTCATGCATGTCTCCATGCAGAAGACGCTGTAGCTGAGAATCGAACCGGACATAGTCTTACTGTGAGGCGATAACGCTACCGCAGCACCACCACTGAAATTCTTGGGTACTGGGGATAATATCCAGAGGCTACTCTATTCCCTTTTTTCTTCAACTACAGAACTGTCTCCAATGTTCAGAATCAGTGGGTCTTAGCAGCCGTAGAAATTTCAAAGCTACTAGAAAAGTCGTCCAACCAGTCCAAGTCACCTGAACAAATTCGTAAGACCAAGTTGCAGTTAGCTATAATTAGGTTCATTTACCTTACTACGGCAGGAGGATAGGAAGTATTGGGTCTCATCAGAATACTGAAGCACTCTAGGGGATGTATTGAGAAGCCCATTGTTTCCAGTTTAGAGCTTTGCCATTCGGTGCCACTACAGTTTCCAGGCTGTTCACCAGAATCACGGCTGTTATAGTGGCACAGCTGCATCTTCAAGGGATCCGGGTCTTCCATTACCTAGAGGATTGGCTCCTCATTGCATTGCTCCCACTGAGCATCTCCTTTGGAAGCAACACTGTGTATTGTTTTCTTTTTTGCTTAAACTAGGAATCTTCCAAAGCGTTGACTCCAATACAAACCTAGGATGCCACTTGAATACAAAGTTTTAAATAGCCTCCTCCCAGCCAGAGTTCAGTCATTGTCGCATGACAGCCCTAGTTTACCAGTGGGATTAATCCTACGTCTTTTTAGGTCTCATGGCATAGACTTCCCCTAGCAAGTTATTTATACTCTGGGTGCAAAAATCAAAATTTGCACAGGTATGCAAAAACCACATCTCAATCGCTGACTTCCCCATTGGTAATTGATCATCTTTTCCGGATGGATCCTCTTACAGCTGTGGTGAGTAAGGATGTATCTGTTCTATTGTGAGGGGGTATTTTAACCATGTACCTTGGACCATCTTCCTTTCATAGGTTTATACTAGGCTATCTGCCCTAAGGCATTTATAAGCCTAGCCCAAATTTTTGTGGCTTACGCCACCCCTTATATGAAAAAATACTGTGCCCGTTAGTTTGTTGTGCCTCTGTCCAGCAGTGACACAGAGATGATTCCCGGGGTAAACCTACGATCTCCCATCCACAGGTCTAGATTTCTCTTTAACAGAGTCAGCGAGGTGCTCTGCCTCACATGGACCGGGATTTTATTCCACAGCATAGGGAGTCTCTGAGTGATAAATCTATCCCTCCAGCACGTCCTATTTATATCCGTGCTAAGGTTTAAGTCGCTTGCTCTGGTGGTTTTGGTGGATTTGGATTTTTTGAGGTGGAGCATGTCCATTAATTCCGGGTTGGACATGGCCTTGTATGTCAGGCACATGTCACCTCTGAGCAGACTGTATGCGACTGAATAGAGCTGGAGTTTCTTCAATCTGGCAGCATATGACAGATTTTGGAGTCCCTTTATCCTTTTGGTGAGGAACTTTTGGGGTGTCTCCAATTGCTGCAGATGTCTGGTGAGGTACATCCCGAATGGGGCATTGTACTCTATCATTGGTCTGATAAGTGAAGAGTACAGGGGAACAATGACCTCACTAGATCTGGATATGAATCCCTTCATGATCAGGTGGGCAATGTAGAAGGTCTTTCTAACCACTTTAGCAATGTGAGTGTCAAAAGAAAGGCCACTGTCAACTTGGGTCCCCAGGTCCCTGATAACCTCTTCTGTGCTTAGTGGATTGCCACCTATATGGTAGCTTGGGGTTACCTTGTTTTTCCCGAAGGGTATGACTATACATTTTTTGGCGTTTAACTTCAGGCCATGGCTCTGGCACCAGCTATCTGTTTCCGTGAATCCCTTCTGAAGGATATCCGTGTCCGATGCACTTTCCACTATGGCGCCCAGTTTGCAGTCGTCTGCAAACTTTGTCAGCCAAAGTCCTCCCATGCTGGCCTGTACTTCTGAGAAGTAGATGCCAAACAATAGGGGGCCAAGGACCGAGCCCTGTGGGACACCACTTGTGACCGGCTTGGAGTCTGACACAGCGCCAGCAACTCTAACCCTGTGGGTTCTGTCCTTAAGCCAGTTTGCAACCCATCTTGTGACATATGGGTTTACATTTAAGCTGGTAAGTTTTTCTACAATACCAGAGTGGGGTATTGTCGAAAGCCTTTGCAAGGTCAAGGTAGGCTGTATGGACTGCCTTTCCCTCATCAATGGCCTTGGTGACTGTTTCGAAGAAGTCGACCAAGTTCAAAAGGCATGATCTTCCCTTGACAAAGCCAAACTGGGTCGGGTCCAATGTCTGCAAGTCCCCTATATCTTTGTTTATGAGCTCCACCGGCCAATCTTCACATTGTTGTCTTGAGATGAGGGAGGTCCTAGTGTTGGTATTTCAGGACCTACTACCCATTGCGTGTGATATCTATTGATGCAGACATGATTGGGTTTCTCCTTGTTTGTACCATATAACATTCTTGACCCATTTGTCAGGAGGCCATGAGGGCTTGGCAGTGGGTGCTGTTGAACAAAGCTTTCTAATTCTGGGGAGCACCAGTGTACTTGCAGATGCACTGAGCAGAGCACTTCTAATGCCTCATGAGTAGTCCCTCAGCCCTCCTGAGGCACAAACAGTTTTCAGCCACTGGGGCTGATCTGCTTGAGATTTTTGCCTCATCTTAAGGTAGCAGGTACTGTGCCTTGATCTCCCCACTGGAAGTGTCACCAAGGGATACCTTGGTCCACAATTGGTCCCCAGGGCTTCTTTGTATGCCTTTACGTCTGATGAGCCGAGTTCATGCAGAAAGCCGCACAGTGCAAGGCTGCGGCTATCCTTATTGCACACCTTTGGGCCAAGCAGGCTTAACTTTCATATCCAGTGTCTATTTTTATTTACATAATGTTAGACCTATGTCTCTCTTGTCAGCTTCAAACTCTGTCCACCCCTTTTCCAAATTGTCAACTTTACCTTCTAGAAGACTGCGTGGAGATTAATTTCCATCCAAGTACAGTCTTAAACGTATTTCCTTTCAGCCATTGCGATAGCTCTATTATCTTCTATCCAAATTTCCTTTGCTTTCCTTGGGTTTTCATTATGCCAAGTACTTTTTTTTTTCTCAAATGACGTTTAAAATCCTTTACCTGTAGAAGCAAACTTGAACAGAGTATCTGTAACTCTGTGCTATTATGTGTAGAGGCAGAGTAGACTCTGGAACCGGTCAGGTCAGACAAACCACGCGTTTATAGCAGACTAAAATGAGACTACATGGATCCAGTGTTATAGTGAGTACTTGACTTCATTTTTCTCTGGTGTTCAAGTCGCTAGGTCTTGAGTTTGCAGCTTTCTTTCGCTACACTGGCGGCATGTTGAAGGCAGTTTCTCCCTGTCTGGTGTGGAGAAGGTAGACTTTTCAATGTTTCTTATGAGCATGTTGCCCCTCCCCCAAAGTTAAGCATGTTAAATGTGTAGTTTTCCTACTTTAGGAATATGCTGTTCGTAAAAACTGACACTTTTCTTGAAGCATATTAATGAGGGTCCACTTCAACATGGTGTAAAAGCTATCACAAATGTTTTCTGCGTCTCTACCTGCTAGCTCTTATCTAGGTGTATCAACTGCAAGACTGTCCAAGGACACGTTTTTCGGCTCCTGTACAGCTGATTCCAGTACGTCTTCCTCTGTGCAGGGCACAAGGGTACTAGGGCTCATGGCTGTTGTGATTTTCCATGTACATCTTATCAGTCCTGCAGTGGGCCTTGTGTGCTTAGTGCTTGTATCTGATGCATGCCCAGCTTGATCAGAAATAGATTTCTCAGAGGTGTGTATAACAAGTGTTTAGCCCAGCCTCATGCAATTCACTCCTTGAATCCTTGGTGATGGATGCCTCAGCCTTGTAGCATGGGGGGCAATCCATGTTCTCTGGTAAAGGTAAGCCCACACATTGTAACTACACAGAACATGCCAATGGTATGGTACATCAAGTAAAGAGGAACTTCATTCCTACTCCCGTCATGCAAGGGTTCGATAGTGGGACGCCATTTTGAATTGATAACCTAGTGAGTATGTCTACCGGTCTAGCACAGCTAGGTGCTCACTAATACCATGCATGTGGTCCTTTAGCTAGTTTGTGGTAAGCTTTGCCCTACTGTTTGAGGGGGGTCATTGCGGTCTCTTCCTCCCCTTCCAATGCAAAATACAGCAGCAGCTTCTGTAGTGTAATAACCCAGACACCTTAGTCCAGCAGTTGCCTTCATATGGCAAAATATTTGCCGAAGGTACAGGGTATGTGTCTAGGCTTCTTTCTGGCCTGTGCGGTCTCATTTGCTGTGGGGTCACCTGCTAGAGAAGCTTGCCAGTTTGTGGCCCTTAAGAACCCCTTTTTTCTCTCTACTAAGCCTTTCCCAGATTATCTGGTTAAAGTGATTTTAATAGCCAGGGGGCCATGCTCAACAATTTTTGGTGCTCCAAATACTTATGCCTAGAAGTTCTGCACCAGAAAGCTGCTAATAGCGGACAGGTGTATTTACCTCAGTTTGTGTTTAAGGGGGTAGAATTTGTGATCCTGTTCTGTCCATGCCCCCCTCCCCAATTAAGGGACTTTCTGTTAGTGACCAACTTCCACTGAGACTTAAAATTCTTCACTAGTTTCCCTTAAGATGTGCTAGACCTGTAACGGACCCTTTCCATCAAGGTGACCCATTCTGTCATGGGATCTTAAGCAAGGCCATTAACTTTTCATTGTTCTCACAGTCCTCCCCCTGAGTTGTACTTGCTACAGTGCTTTTATGTGTACAAGAAGCACATTTTCTTCCAAGTCCCTCCTTTTAAAAAGAGAGGACTTTTGCTTCCTGGTGTTCTAAACGTTTTGGGCCAACTTTGTCCAGGTTGATTATCAGTTCTGAGTGGAACTTCTGTCAGTGCAGTGGAAAAGATTGAACCAAAACCGTGCAGGTTTTTTCATTCTGGTAAGGTCTGTTTTTACTTTTTAATCCAGAGCCAGTGTGTAAAGCAAGTTTTGAGTATTTTGGAACAGTCATTCAGGATCTGTGTAACTATAACATACATGCAATAACTGCACCATTTAATGTTACTGCTCTGGCCACACGCAGTAGCTGCTGAGAAGTTCAAGAAAATGGATCAGCAGGCTAAGGGAGGTCAGTGCATCTCAAAACTTGGTAGTCTGTATACTATTCATTTTATGAATGTCTGTAGGGTTATTTATCACATGCTGTCTGGGAGTGCAACCTTTCATAGTTGACCATCCCTTCTTTGATTTCTCAAGTTTTTTGGGTTTCTAATATGATGGGAATATGGACCCCATTCCGAAGTCAGAGTACGATTAAAGTTCATGAAATTAGTATTTCACTCTTTGATGTTGGCCAAAAGTGCTCTTCGCAGTACCCGCAATGTGCCCAGCAGTGACTCCTGCAAATGATACGGTGTTGCATGAATTGGTAACATAACTAGATGTATGATTATAAATTATTTTTAAGACCAGTTGCTCCTACTACTACTGGAAATGTCTGGGTATCCTTCCACATGGCACTTGTTTCTGCTTGCAGATCAAGGTATTTTATGACAGTCTCTCTGTACGCAAGACACAATAGTCACTAGGTGTGGCAATTTCAATGATCAATGCTACTTTTGTCTGTCTTGGATCGTTATGTCTGGTTTTCTAGTATCTATCTTTTGGACTGTTGGTATTGGGTGATCCCATGTGATGTACAACGTCATTTTCTATGATTCTCTGTGGCTCATTAATGTTTCAGCCATTTCCAGTGTAACAATCTTGCCACATTATGCTTTTCAGTATACTGTCCCTCTGCCATGAGAGCATTGCAGCTAGCAATAAGGTGTGTAACTGTTTCCAACTCTGTTCCACAAAACCTACATATGTCTTTCTCCCACATGTTCAATGGACTTGGTAAACCAGCGTGTATGCAGCCCACTATCTTTGGCTGCCAATATTAACCCTTCATTTCTTGATGTAAATTCACTTTTCCATTCCTGCGTTCATTCTTTATCAAGTTTTTTATACTTGCAACTATATTTGTTTCCACATTTCTTGCCTTCTCATCTGATCCTTCACTTTGTATTCTTTTTTTTTTCTCTTTTTTTTTTTTTTTTTTTTAGCACATTCAGTTGCTGTTTTTTATCCACTTCTGGTTTGATTTCCATTCCTGCTTGATGTCGATATGCTTCTGCTAAATTAAGCAGAGATGTCAACTTAGATTTAGTCTCCATGTTTCAAAACTTTCACCACATTTGGATCTTGTGAGGTCAATAGATTGTGGAGTCCCACGACTGCGGATCTATACATGTAATTCAAGTAGGCCCATCCCTCCTTCAGAATGGGGGATATGTAGTCTTGGTATACACTGATTTTTTTTATAAATCATATGGTGAGCATGAAGCATCCTTGTTTTGAAATCCAGTCTAACACTTTTTGGGGCCAGTCAATCACTCCCAAACTGTTAGGACAGGAAGAGCAAATTGATGTATAGGTTGGATCTTGTTCATAGGCGTCAATTCTGTTTTCAGGATTAATTTAAGTCTTCTAAAGTGATCCTTACTAAGCCTTATTCGCATTTGTTTTATTGCTGATCCTTCAAGTATTTATACACCCGCTCTTGCTCAAGTTCTTTTATATCACATTCTTGTCCCAAACTGGTGCTGCAATTTTCCTTTTTTAAAGGTTGCTTTTGCACATTTATCAAGACCAAATGACATTCCGATATCTGAAAGCTTTGACAACCTACAGCTGTGCTTTCAGTTCCTCATCTGATGTGCTATACAATTTTAAATCAACAAGGAGAAGATGGGAAGTTTTCTAGAAGCCAAATTGTAGCCATGGCCTAGGCTGTTAAGTAAGCAGCTTAATGGGTTAATGGCAAGGCAGAATAACAAGGGTGACAGTCGCCCTGGAATATCCCCCTTTGAATTTTTATCCCTGGGATGATAAAGGACAGATTATCATGACTTAATTGCAGTGGTCTGCCACTGTTTCATGGTTACTGTAAATCTGTGTTTTTAAGCACTCTATCCTTGAATGTGGGTTACTATCAAATGCTTTTTTGTAGTCAATCCATGCCATATTTAGGTTCTTCACCTTCTTACAATTCTCCACTATAACTTTGTATAACTTTTTTTATTGCCCTTTTGTTCTTCTGCCATAATTGAGTTTTCCTCTAAATGACTATAAACTGTCAGCATCAATTCCAGTGTATAGTTTGTATGTTGCAAGACAAGTTATTGGTCTAATTTTTAGGGTAGCTTGCAGTTTCACTGTTAAGAGCATTGTTTTTCCTGTTAACCATTGCAGTGTTTGTTCAGGGTGCTTTTATAAATGGTTCTTACTCATGGCTAAATCATCATGCAAAGAAGTTGCTACTTTAAGCCAAAAGTTAGGTACTGCATTGGGGCCTGGGGTTTTCCAGTTAGATGCCTTTCTCAACTTTATTTCAATCTCTCTAGTTATTTCATCACATTTCATATCCTGTACCCTTAAACTTCTCTCTCTATTTTTATCCATTTAGCATCTGTTCCACAGGATCTTCATAGATACTTCTCCAAAATGTGTCTACTTCCTCTTTTTTGGTGGTTTATTCCTTTTACCTTATTTCCCAGCTCTCAAACTTTTTTGGGTCATCAATTTGATGTTCATCGTGCATACAGCTGCAGTCATAACAGATGGCCATCAGGCAGGTCCTCGGTCGGCCGAATTCCAAAGTCTAGGTCCGGCGTCTGTTGTCGTCGCTTCTTCCCTGATGTCAGTGCGACAGGGGTATAAAGGAACCCGCCGACAACATTTTCTTCAGTCTTTCTTGCCGCGCGGTGCCCGAAGCAGAAGCAGTTCGCACGTGCCGGTCGGCGGCTCCTGAGATTACAAAAATTTGGAAACCAAAGTCATCTTAAAAGCTAAGTACCCTGTTGGGGAAACTTTTCTTGCCTCAGACCGATGTCAGACAAAGTTAATAATTGTATTTCTTGTGGGAAGCAAATACCGCATAAGGGTTTCCATTCCCTCTGTATACCTTGTTTAGGCCCAGACCACGACGTCTCGGTCTGTCGCTTTTGTGCTACATTCAACAAACGCACTATTAAGCATCTTCGCCCAGCATTATTTTGGGAAAGCATTTAACTATTGAAAACAAAAAAGAGCGGATTTGTAGAACTAAACTCCTTTATTGGTAAGCGCTTTCGTTGGCAAAAGGTAAACCAACTTCTTCAGACCATCAAAAAACAAGATACAATCCCATGTGAAAAGGAATGCCCTTTATACACAGTTAGTCTAATCAAGCAATCAATTAAGTAAAAAACAATCAACAATAAAAACTCACAAGTAACCATTTGTTTGCTGAACCAGAGATTTGTTTTACATAGGTTTTTCTAAAATCAGTAAACCTTAGACAAACTTTCTCAAGCCTAGTTTATCTCAATATTAAAAATACCAAATCACCCAGCCTTGTGATGGTAATATAGTTACTTTAAAATTACTAAATTTTTAAAACCATGTATATAATCCTAAATTGATCTATTTATTCAAAAAGGCCTGTAATGCTTATCTAGCTAAGGCTTTTGTTTTGAGTAAACATTTAATAGATACATATTCATTTAAACCCGGCATAATGTAAGCCATGGTACGGATCTGCCATGCCAATTCTATTTCCTCGAGTTTAATTTGCCATGGACCACCCCTGCTGTTATTGTCTACTTTTTGCAAGACAATAAAACTGAACTTATGGTCTGGGTGTTTTATTATATGCCTTGCTAGGGCATTTGTACTGACCTGCCTATCAGTGCTATATTGATGTTCATATATCCTTTGCTTGAGTTTTCGTTCTGTTTTTCCAATATAGTAACCTTCGCATTGGTTGCAGACGGCCCCATAAACTAACCCTTGGGAATCACATGTATGTCTACCCCAAATTTGATGCATCTTATCTCTGATGTTAACCTTATTAGTCACTTTAATATGTTTACATTGGGCGCATCTTCCACATTTAAACATACCAGTTTGGCCTCTTAAAGCTTTTTTCGGTCTCTCAACCAAATTTTTCAAATTGAGACCGCTTCTATATGTTATAGCTGGTGTTGTGCCCAACATTTTGACTAATGCATTGTCCTGTTGTATTAAAGACCAATTTTTACATATAATCTCCCTAATGCTGCTTGCATCTAGGGAATAGGTTGTTAGAAAACTAGTTGCCCCATTCAGTACCTTTTCTTTTCCCTGGGAATTGTTAATAACATTCCCCACTGGTGGGGTTGTGTAAACTTGTTTTTCTTGTACCAAAGGTTGAAAATACCCTATTGATCTTTTATTACGTACCTCTTCCATCACTTGATCGATTAAGGGTAAAGGATAAGCTCTTTTTAAGAGCATTTCTTTGAGGAGATTACACTCTAAGAAATCATCAAAATTGGATACCATCTCGCTGCTCTTACTGCCTGTCCCTTAACCACTGCCCTTTTCTGATGGAGGGGATGACAACTTGTGAAATGTAAAAATGTATTAGAGTATGTGGGTTTTCGATGGATGGTAGAACTAAATTGCCTATTGTTATTGTCTTTACTAAGGTGGATGTCCAAAAAATTAACCTCATTTTGGCCTACTTGGTATGTAAATTCCAAGAATGAAGTAAATTAAGTCATTTCAGTTATAAACACATTAATCATGTCCACTGGCCCCTTCCACAAGAAGAACATGTCATCCTGGTACCTTGTGTACCAGGCCACATGTTCTTTGTATGTTGTACAATTAAATAGGAAGGACCTTCCTCAATAGGCCGAGACACTGTTGGCAAAACTGCTCCCACAAGGGGAGCCCATTGCAATGCCACTCTTTTTTGGAGGAACATGTGCAGGTGATTTTATATGCTGTTTGAGTGATAAGCTCCCTTGTGGGTTAGACTGATTGATATGGGGTTTCTCCTTCAGTTCAAGTGGAAAAAAGAAAACATTTCTTTCTAGAATCAAAAATCACGTTTTCACCTACCAAAGGTCCACAGCAGTACAGGTGGTTGTTAGTGGTAGGAAAAGATGCCTCCTGTAATAAAAAAAAAAAAAAAACTAAAAATCTATGGATTAGCTGTTGTATGCTTTGTGGCGATTTCCTGCTGGGGAGTTCTGACAAAGAGTTTGGGTTAGATGTGAATGGTTTTCTGTTTAGAAGTAGCCATGGTTTCTTCAGAGAAATTAATCCCTCCCCTTTTGGTGATGACTATCATGATTTCTACCCCAGTGAACATACCAATTTGTAGCGGATTCCTCTCCACACCACTTAAGATGTTTAGATGCCTGAGCTGTTTTGGGTAATGGCCAAAGTCGAGGCTTTAAACCACCACACACGTGTCTGTCTCTCTCTCTCTCTCTCTCTCTCTCTCTCTCTCTCTCTCTCTCTCTCTCTCTCTCTCTCTCTCTCTCTCTCTCTCTCTCTCTCTCTCTCTCTCTCTGTGCGTCTCTCTCTCTCTCTCTCTCTCTCTCTCTCTCTCTCTCTGTGCGTCTCTCTCTCTCTCTCTCTGTCTCTCTCTCTCTCTCTGTCTCTCTCTCTCTCTCTCTGTGCTCTCTCTCTCTCTCTCTGTCTCTCTCTCTCTCTCTCTCTCTCTCTCTCTCTCTCGCTCTCTCTCTCTCTCTCTCTCTCTGTCGTCTCTCTCTCTCTCTGTCGTCTCTCTCTCTCTCTCTCTGTCGTCTCTCTCTCTCTCTCTGTGCCTCTCTCTCTCTCTCTCTCTCTCTCTCTCTCTGTGTCTCTCTCTCTCTCTCTCTGTGCGTCTCTCTCTCTCTCTCTCTCTGTCTCTCTCTCTCTCTCTCTCTCTCTCTCTCTCTCTCTCTCTCTCTGTCGTCTCTCTCTCTCTCTCTCTGTCGTCTCTCTCTCTCTCTCTGTCTCTCTCTCTCTCTCTCTGTGTCTCTCTCTCTCTCTCTCTCTCTCTCTCTCTCTCTCTGTCTCTCTCTCTCTCTCTCTCTGTGCGTCCCTCTCTCTCTCTCTCTGTGCCTCTCTCTCTCTCTCTGTGCGTCTCTCTCTCTCTCTCTCTCTCTCTCTCTCTCTCTCTCTCTCTCTCTCTCTCTCTCTCTCTCTCTCTCTCTCTCTCTCTCTCTCTCTCTCTGCGTCTCTCTCTCTCTCTCTCTCTCTCTCTCTCTCTCTCTCTCTCTGTGCGTCTCTCTCTCTCTCTCTCTGTCTCTCTCTCTCTCTCTGTCTGCGTCTCTCTCTCTCTGCGTCTCTCTCTCTCTCTCTCTCTCTCTCTCTCTCTCTCTCTCTGCGTCTCTCTCTCTCTCTCTCTCTCTCCCTCTCTGTGCGCGTCTCTCTCCCTCTCTGTGCGCGTCTCTCTCCCTCTCTGTGCGCGTCTCTCTCCCTCTCTGTGCGCGTCTCTCTCCCTCTCTGTGCGCGTCTCGTGCTCTCGTGCTCTAGCTCTGTTGCGCTCCCTGCGTTGCCCTCTCTAGCTCTGCATCGCACTCTGGCTCTCTGCGTCGCGCTCTGCTTCACGCTCTGTCTCTCTGCGTCGCGCTCTGGCTCTGCGTCGCGCTCGTTTCGCTCTCTGCGTCGCGCGCTGGCTCTCTGCGTCGCGTGTGTATATGTATTTCATAAAGTTGGAAAACTTGACTTTTTTTCAGGCCAGTTTTGCATTTGCTGCATGTTACATGTGCAGTTTTTTTGTACATTAGACTGCCAGAATTCCGATAGGCCACTTAGTACACCAAAGGGAGGGATAATTACCCATGTCCTAGTCTCATGTACTCACATGTGGTATTCTCCACCTCAACCCAAACATCCATGTCATACACCAAAGCTTGAGCCTGGCTGCTGCAGGGTGCATGGGATGTCACATGCAGGGCTGTAAACAGTGGTCCATAAATGTAACGTCTGCATGCACAAAACTCGGAACCCTGCTGCAGTTGAATGTCAGCTTGCTCATTCTGCTTCGTTACTGAACAAGTGAAAGGTAAGTACCCCATTGGGGAATTTTTTGAGTAAGCTTAGGTTGATGTTTATTAGCAGATATCATCTAGGAATGGAAATGAATTTGCGGTCTACAAATCCTGCACAGAGATGTGCACGATCTCTTGATTTCATTTAGAGCTGTCCCCCGACCATAGGGCATGCAAAATGTGCCCGTCTTTCTTCCCTAAAACCTTGCACAGCAATCTGGCAGACCTTAAACTGTTTGTAGAAAAACAGCGTCTGAAACGACTGGCCCCTCTGTATGGATACTGAACCGGACGTTGAGGTGGAGCCACCTAAAAAGGCGGCCAAGGTGAGTCTGCCTGATGCTGTACCTCTGACTCTGCACGTCTCTGGATTTTTCTGTAGCGTCCGCCTGTTAGGGGGGGCTCTCCCATTGGCTGCCTTTAGCTTCCAAGGAGGGCACCTCTACCTCAGGCCTGGTGTCTGATACCAGGCCTGTAAACTCTCTTGACTACTCAAACTCCGTTTCAAGAGGGAACAAAAGACCAGGCATTTTTCTCCCACAATGGAAGACTAGCCTGACTGGCAGACTCTCCCAGTCACTTTTTCAGGCGACCCTGAGGCCTAGTGGCTTTCAAAACCCTGCACTTCCTGCATTTAGAAATTTGCCTCTGCTACTCCATCCCACTTCCTCCGTCTCTCTCATATACTTTAGCTGGCCTGTCCCCTGCAATACTGTTCCCTAGATGAGGACTCCTTGGAAGGAGACTCTCCACCAGAGGAAAAAACTTTTGGGAAGACCATCTCTAAAATGAGAGACTATTTTAAGTGCGACTCCATCCAAACTACTTACAGAAAAGTCCTCTGCTCCCTCTTATTCCTGCAGTGGTTTCTGCTTGGATGCCTTTGCCTCTCCTTCCAAGACCCCAGAATCTCAACCTCCAGCCCGCAAAAGGCCAGACATGTTCTACAAAGTTCCTGATTGCCATGGGAAGTTTGAGGTATTTGTAGACAGCTGTGATTTGTTGTGGCTGCTGAGGAGCAATATAGGCAGATTCCAGCCTCTCTGCTCCCATTGGATAAGGATGCACTTCCTCCACCTTGGCCTATAGGGCCATCAGTTATCAAACTTATGGAAAAGTATGCCCTAGATCTAGTTTGAGGCCTCTAGTTTGTGCCCTTGTATGCCTGACTCCCCAATAAAGCCAAAACTTTCTTTAGCAGCACAAGTAGCCATCCTTCTATAAAATTCATCTACAGTGCTGCAGATGCCTCAGCCAGGTCACTGCACGAACCAAAAAGAAAAGATAAACTGAAGACTACAGACGACGAATCCACTTAACACACCAGTTTATTGCACCACTAGCGCTTCGGCAAACGCTTTCAAGGTTGTATAAAACATCACAACTTGGTTTATATACCCTAATACATAAAACAATTAAACAAGCAGCCTAAACCAATTAATCAATACACATTAAAAATTACTGTCTCATCAGATAAGCCTCCAGTTACATTCCACGTTCAGACCCTGAGGAAATAGTGTCATATTTCAAAATAAAAATACTTTATATGACCACTTCTTTTTATACAAATCTGAAAATACACCCTTCATAATGTGTTCTAAGATAGTGGCTTGTAACCCATTTTGGATTAGAATTGTGAACCAGCATAAAATGTTTAGCAACAGGGCTATCTTTTTTTATAATATTCCTGACGTTCTCCTGCAGTTTAAACTTCCTTTTACTTTCTCCTCAGCCAGGTCAAGCTGTATCTGCCTGTCTTATGTAGGGATTCCTGGCTCAAACTCCAACCCCTACCAGATGACGCACAAAATCCTGGATGCCCTCCTGGGCAACTTCCTGTTTGGCAAACAATCTGCAGAACTTTTCAAAAATCTGCAAGAAAAAAGTAAAGAACTCGAGTGCTAAGCATCTACTGGTGTCCCTAGTTCCTAAATTCTACATGAACTACCCCAGCAGAACCAGGCTTTGTTAGGGCACCTGCTCCCTCTTCAAAGGAGAGAGGCCAGAAAACACTGATCCACCAGAACTAGTTCCCCTCATTCTACACCCAGGCAGCCCTTTCCAGGCCGACCCAACACTGGCAGTAGTGGGGAAAAGGGTACTTTATAACCTGGCAAAAGAAGCCGCCTTCAAAATGCGTACCCCTTCCTCCACAAAAAAAGTCAATCCAATACCCCAGGTCATTCGGGGTTTACTATCACAAGGGGCTGTAGAGAGCTCCACTAGAACAAGGGGGTCAAGGGTTTTACTGCAGACTCTTCCGGGTTCCAAAAAAGGAGGGCCCTTGGAGGTCATTACTTGATTCTGTCCCTGTTAAACCCCTTCCTGAACTCTCCTTCCGCATGCTATCCCTGCAACCCCTTCCACTTTTGACACCAGGTGCCTTTATGACCACTTTGGACTCCATGTCCCCATCCACCCAGACTTCTGCTGTGCCATCCTCTCGCTGTCAATTTACTGCAGCAGCAAGAGTTTTCAGTGTCTAGCCCCAGCAGTAGCCTTCTGCAGAAGTAAGGGCATACAGATCTTCCCATACCTCATCCAGGCAGAAGAGGCTTTCAGGCACGCCTGCATTTCACTTTGTCTCCTAGGAAGTCTGGGGTTCACACTCTACCTACTCAAGTCCTCTCACTCAATTCTATGACCAGATCTCAAGTTGCAGAGTAAGGACAAATCTGATGAAGGTTTTCCTCCCACAAGAAAAGATCACTTCTCTGACAAACCTTTTCCAAAACTTAGTTCACATGGTACTTGAACGTATGGTTCACATGGTACTTGAACGTATGGTCCCAACACAATCACCCTCTGGACTTTCAGGTGCCCTTCCTGCCCTGCCTGAAAAAAAGTTAGGGTGGTGGATCCAGCAAGTGGTACAGAATCCAGGACTCCCCTTTAGCCCACCAAGACAGCCCAGCTCATGTGCACAGATGCCTTGGATCCAGGGTGGGGGCCACCATGAGTGGGCCTCAAGGTACAAGCTCAGTGGGAGCTCTTCCTCCGTAAAAAAAAAAAAAAAACACCAGTGCGAGGGAAATGACTACCCTTCTCCTAGTCCTGAAGATTTTTCACCTGCTTCCTGGTCCCTTGCAAGTCTTCACGGACAACACAGTGGTACATCAAACGGGGGGGAAGGGGGGGGTCTATATCCTATTTAATTCGCAGGCTGGCCATACAAGCATAGAAGTTGGCCACTCCATACAATGTTACTTTACAAGTGGTCGACAGCCAACAGGCAGATGCCCTCAGCAGATAATTGTCTCAAAATCAATTGGATGTTCTAAGAAATGTTTTCTTAGACATTGTATGCTAGTGTGGGTCTCTACAGATCTGTTTGCCTCCCCTCAGGTCATAGAGCTACGACTATTCTGCTCCAGGATCCTCTCGCCACTAACGTGGGAAGAGTGGGTGCCTTCTCAGTCTCATGGAAGGGGCTGTTTCTGTATGCCTCCCCCCCTTCCCTCTCATTCAGAAAATCCTGCTGAATTCAGCAGGACAAGCCAGAAATCTTGCTGGTTACTCCCTATTGGCCGCGGCAGTGTTGGTTCACCCTTCTCTCCCTTGCCAAGGGCAGCCACCACAAGTTGCCTCCCAAGTTGGACCTTCTCTCACAACAGAAGGGATCCCTCATCTGCAAACCCTCAGCCTTACCTCATGGGTGATAACTTCTGATTCCTTTCAGACACCTTTACGCAGAGGACAATACTATCTGTCCTGCATAAGGCCGGGAAACCTAGATTCCATAAAGAATTTCCAACTGGTAACGCCAAAGGCAACTAGACACCTTCCAAGTGGATGCACCTCTAGTGCTGGCTTGTGTGCGCTCCTAAAAAATCAGACCTTCCATTCTTTTCAGTGAAAGTTAATTTTCTGCCATTTCAGCCTGCTTTCCTATTGACCCACCCCTATTTTCAAGATTGAAGGTGAAACTTTTAAGAGGGTCCCTCACATCAGACCTCCAAGGAAACCTATTTCTCCTCCTTGGGATCGGAACTTTGTTCTTGAGAAACCTACTACTGCCCTCTTTGAATCTGCAGTTTCCACCACAACTTTAAAGATGTGTAGTTGGAAGACTGTCTTGGTAGCCATTATTTTAGCTAGGAGAATCTGAGCTACAAGCACTTATGGCTTCACCACCCTACAGTTTTTCACAAGGACAGGGTTTCTCTCCATGCCAATGCACTGTCCCTTAATCTGTTTACCCACCTTCTTTGCCACAGAATGACAGAGTGCTCCATTCCCTAGATGTTCACAGGCAACTGAGGTTTCATCTGGTAAGACCCAAGGACATTAAGGAGTTTGACAGACTCTAAATCCTTTCATCCCAGAGCCCTGGGGAAAGCTGTATCCAAAATATCTTCCTAGATCCACAAAACTATTTGTTACTCTTTCCATGAGTTACCCCAGACAGAGCCCACTCCACTGGGGCAGTGGCTTTCAGGCACTTCTCAAGGGCCTTGATACAGCCACTGTCCTAGAGGCAGCTATAATGTCCTCTGTATGTATAGTTCACTAAATACTAAATTGGGCATATCCAGAGCTAGATCGGGATTCACAAAAGCGATCTTCCATGGATTCCTGGAGACTGCAACTTCTTCGTCCACCCTTTTCTCTGCTTGAGTTGTGCTACTCTCCCACATGTGAGAATACTGCAGCATGAGAATAGGACCATAGATTAGTTGTGTAAAATCTTAACTAACCATAGATGTCTTCCATGTTGCAGTATTCCTATCCCCCTAGAGAGGCGCTTCCGTATGCGAGTGGCAGTCCTTGGACTGTTCAACTGGGCTTTTCGTTCTCAGGTTTGTATGCAGATGTCACATTTATGGTCCTGTGTGACATCACACGCACCTTGCATTAACCAGTCTTGCGCTTTGGTATGAGCCAGATGTTCGGGTGTCCTGAGGCATTGGATCCCACATGTGCGAATAGGACATATATGGTTATGGTAAGATTTTTTTTCCCAACTAATCTTACAATGTTTAGGGGTTCTAAAAGTACTGTGACAATCTAATAAAACTGTTTTTAAGACATCAAGTTGAAATGAAATGTGAAGTAACTACCTGGAGCACATTCATGCATTTGTTTTTTCGGGGTGGGGGTGGGGTTCTTTCTAAAATAGTGAGATTAAAACCTAAGGTTTCTGTTTTTGGTTTTTGTTTCCTTTACCACTTTTATAATGAGCTCTTTCTTTTTAGGTGGCCAGGGTGGAATGAACAGCTATTACGGTGGCAACCGTGGATCCATGGGAATGAATGGAATGGGAGGAATGTCCGGTGGCATGAATATGGGAGGAGGATGGGGGATGTAACGGTGCCCGTCTTGTATTATAAGTTTTTTATACATGGAGACATACTGCAATAAAGGCAAATGCTTTTCTGTTCTGTGAAATTAGGGGGGTTGCCATATTGCTTTGTAAATTTTTATGGTCAGTACAGTGCAGCCCTTCTGTACATTGTTTTGCCCCTTGGTGAAGTTATAGATTTCTGTGGAGACCAAGTACCATGCAATTTACCTTGGCTGTCTTACATGTTAATACAGTTGCAGTATTTATCTAAGAACTTTTAGTGACATTTTGTATATATGTTTTTTTATTGGTTGTAAGTGGCTGTCTATGGAACCTGTAGAAACATTTTTCTCTGGATAACTAGCACGAGTCACTGGGGCACTGAAATTGGAAAGTAATGGTCCTTTTAGCTCTATACAGTTCCTATGAATTGTATGTTTAACTCTGATCCCCTGTAAGCATGCATTTCAGCTGAAGGTATTGCTTGGCTCTACTTTGTCACTAATCCAAAGGGAGCTGAACGTTCTGTTTTTGAATGCATGTGTAAACATGCCTTTTTGTAAATCTTGAAGTTTTCAGGTCTGATTTAAGTTAAAGGCACATTTGTTAGTATTTTTGTTCGTGTTTTATATTGTGTCTTGTTTTTCCTTTTCGGTGTGAGGAAAAAGTGGACAGTACTGAGAGTTTATATTCAAGTTGTGTACGATCAACAATGTTAAGTATTTGATCTTTTGTTGTATCGCGCAATGTAAAGTAAGACTTTAAATAAAACACCTTTTAAAGCATTTCATGGAAGTCTTTACTTGGAAGATAATTCTAGAGTTTACTTGTGTAGAATTTAATTTACTGCTGCATTTTTGCGTAAGTGTGTGCCTATCTTTGCAGGTTTGCAGACTGAACCTGTACTAGTCTCATAGTTGGCTCTAGTGTGGTTGTGCAGTAATCCTAGAAGCCCCACAGTGCATCATAGAAGCCACTGGTGTACATGGAGTGATGCAAGTTTAAAAAAAAAAAAAAAAAATTGCGTCACTGCAGTGCTGTGTTCACCACTAGCCAATGTCTTGTTGGATGCATGATTTAAAAGGATGTTTGCTACAAGAAGCTGCTTTGTCTAGTGATTATTTATTTGGGAACTTCTGCATTGGTACTGGACTTTAAAAATTGACAAGTATGCTCTCTGGCAAAGACTGCAGCTTGCATTGTCTTAACTTTGGCTGTGCCAGGTCGTGGGAAAACCTGAAATTGAGGCATACTTTGTATGGAAAAGTTATTAGCATTTTTTGCATCTGACACCAGCTGGTAGGGCATTTACTTTTCTTATCAAGGGTTTATTTTACGTTTCTTGACCAGGGAAGTTGAGCTGGGCACAAGCCCTTTTTCAGCTGAGGCCCAGGGAGAAGAGTAGGGAGAAATGTGCAGTGCAAACAATGTCCGAAAGAACACAAGTAAAATATTTTACATTGGCAAAATAGTATACTAGCTATACATATGGAGGTAAGACTTGTATGCATTTTCTACAGTTAAATAACCAGTAGGGAAAATCCTGTGATACAGAACCGATGTGGAAATACCAGGGTGAATGATGTAAAAACAAAACCAGTAAACAGGAAAATTCACACTGTGTACTGAGCAGACAATGGCAGTAAAAATATCTCCAGTCCCAACAAGAGTTCTTGTAACAACATGTATACCAAAGTATAAAAAATAAATTTAATGAAACACAACATAGAGGCAATAAAATCCAAAAAGAAATGTAAATGATTAAGCACTTTTGTCCCTGAAATTTTTGTGGAATGACTTCAGAACCATAAAACTTTGAAACACTAAAATTTTAAATATACTTAACTTTGCAGTTTAAAAGGTCATATGAGTGGCATTAATTACACAGCTGCTAGTAGTATTCAGCACTGTTGCTTGAAACCCTTTTGGGTAAGGGCTAAGTCGTGTTAAAAGCAACATTATCAACAATTCTTGTGATATTAAATACGTGTCTAAAACAGTTTAAAACTTGAAAACAAATGCAATATATTTGAACATAGTATTGCACAGCCCTGTTGCTTAAAACCTTTTCTTGTAACTAAGTAGTGTCATAGAAAAGCAACTAACATTATAAGCAGTTTCCTGTGGTACTAGTTAATGTTCTAAAGCAGTGGTGGTGAAGCTTATAAAAATGCAGTACATTTAAATATACTGTAACTTTTTAAACTGTTTTACAACAAGTTTGGGTAAAAATAGATAAAATAGCAACTTTAGAACGTTTTGTCCATCCCCCCTTTTCCAGTAAGAAAAAGCATCATACCGAGATTTAAGTACAAGAATGATCATACTGTGTCAAACCCATAAAATGATTCATTAAAATTGCTTGCTCCCTTGGGAAACTTCACTTGGTTACATGTCTGCGCTGAATCCAGATGTCCTATAACCTATGGGCTTTAAGTTTTAGAAAAGAAAAATGGACACATTGTCATTAAGACCTGGTGAAAGAGACTGTCACTCATTTTAAAATTGCCTTAAAGTTCTCTTTGAAGAGAGCCTTTGTTGAACTAAAAGGTATTTTTGCTGCCATTTTCTCCTAGATATGGAGTGAGGCTTATGTTTGTGTTGGGTGAAGACAGTGATTATAAAGTAGAGCAGCGGTATTGCAGGAGAGGAAGATGTTTGTAGTTGTCCTGGAGATGTACAGCTACAGAGCCAGGAGGCTAAAATGTCTGTTCTTAGATGTGTTTTGTTGGGGTTTTTACCCATTTTTACTCAGTCTATTAAGGTCCCCAAAGATGGTGGATTTTCGTGTTTCACTGTTGCAGTCATCACACTTGGGTTGTCTGCCTGCAGGTAGCCCTCATTTGGCCCGAATACCAGAGACTTGGCTGTTGCTCCAGGACTGACAGGTTGTCAGGGTTATAAAAACAGGCAGCCGACGCAGTTACATCTGTATTTATTGCCGAGGCGCAGAAGCAGTTCGCATGAGTGCTGGTCTGCCGCTACCAGAGTTTTCGTTTACGAATTGAATCATCCTGAAGTCTTCTAAAGCCAAGTATCCTGTTGGGGATCCTTTTTTCTTGCTCTAACAGATGTCAGTCAACTATTGTCTTGCCTGTGGAAAGCAAATACCACACAGATTTTCATTCTTACTGCATCACTTGTTTAGGCCCAGACCATGACGTACCTTGCTATCGGCTTTGTGCCTTGTTCAACCCCCTGAACCATTTGTCGGTCTCTTATTGTCGCTAAATACTTTTTTTCTTTTTTCCTCCGTTTTCCGAAATGGCTTTGGTAAGCCATCAGACTACAGATATTCTGAAAAAATATAAGGATAAAGACAGCACAGGTCCAAAGCTGCTGACTACGCTTCCATTAAGCTAGTCGCCAGTTCGCTTTTGCCCCCTGATACCTGCTTCAATGGATTCGCAGTTCTCTATCGAGACCTGTTTGGAGTCAGGAATGCAGCGAGACTCTTGACTATGGAACCTGCAGGTGTCTACCTTAGATGGGTCTGGACCACTGTGCAGGCACTGGCTTCTGGGGAAATTCTTTGCACTACCGCTGTTTGACACAAGCAGACTTCAGTTCTGTCTAAAACTACAGAGTTTTGAAGGCCAAGAGTACACGCTACGCCTAGAAAGCCTACCAAAACACGTGCACCTCCTCCCTTGTCCCAACATTAAATGCTTCGAATGGTAAAAGACCTTGTGCTGATATGGGGAAGTCTGCCTTTCCCTGCTAAGAGAAAGGTCAGTCCCCAGCAGCTTCAGCAGTCCGAGTCCGACTGAGGTTTCCGGTTATGAAGACATGCCATCTGCTTATGAAGATTCATGTGCAGAGGAGTCCATTTCCTCTGCATGTCTTCCAGAGGATTTTTCTTTTTGTGAAACCTTACATGCTTTAGTCTTGGCATTCCCAATGGAAATGCTCTCATCTTCAGTCCAAAAAGACTCCATTTCTAGACTTGCCACAACATAGGCCTTTAGCAATACCCCCCAGTCCTGGAAGTTGTCTTTATGGAATCCAGTGTGTGTTCTGATACTTTATCCCCTGCTCCTAGAAAACCAGACTGTTACTATAGAGTACCTAACAAATTCCTTTTCAAAAATCCTACTGCTGATCCAGGCAGCAGTCGCTGGGAAGAGGGGCTTAAGGAGCAGACCTTGCCAGACCATGTCAAATCAAAGTTTAGACTCTTCTTTGAACAAGGACAAACTGACACCAAAGCAGAAGAGGTTCTTAAAAAGATGGAAGAAAAAGCTAAATCTATGCAGACAGTTAAATAATTCTTACAAGTGCGGCCTCCTAGATTCAGTAGGCATTGCCTCTCAAAACGTTTTTTCCAGCCCATCTCAAACTAGGCCCAGGGGAAATGGACCACCCAGACTACAGTCTCAGGGTATGCAGAGATCTGAGTGCCCCCACCCACAAAGCAAGGAGTGGTAAGCCTCCTCCCTACGGTAAGAATTCAATGACGTGTCTACTCCACCCTCCCACCTCTGCCCAGCCGTTTGTGCCCCTAGGAGGAAAACTTGCCCTTCATGCAAAAAAAAAAAACTGTTTGTCCATCACCAAAGACTGATGTACCTAGGGGTACAAATTATACTTCCACACTCTGCCAACCCCAAGGGTTCCCAGATCTTCCTCCAAACCAGTGGGCAGAGGCACAAAACCAAGTCCTATCCCTGCTCTCTATCAGGGCTAATCAGCTGGTTCCAGCGGAACTAATAGGTCAAGGATTCTATTCCAGACTTTCTGGTTCCAAGAAAAGATGGCTCTTGGCACCCAATCCTGGATCTTTCTATCCTAAACACCTTCCTGGTGGTACCTAAATTCAAAAGGCTCACCCTGCAACAGCTTCTGCCTATGGCTAGCCAAGGAATGTCGGGCTAGTCACCCTAGACTTAAGCCAATCTGCACATCCCTATAAGTGAGTCTTGCAGAAAGTATCTGTTTCAGGGCTGGATCTTTGCATTATCAGTTCTCTGCACTTCCCTTTGGCTTATCCACTGCTCCCAGAGTATTCACAAAACGCCTGGCTCCAGACAGTTTTTACTGCAGGGAGAGAAATATTCAAATTTACCCGTGCTTGGACTGCTTGATACAGGCGGATAGTCTGGAATTGCTGTTGCAGCACCTGATAAGAACCTTCTCACATTCCCAGTACACCAACGAAGAGAAGTCAAAACTAGTACCCAGTCAGAATGTATTCCTGGGAGAAAGCTAGGACCCAGCATTCCAGATGGCATTCCTCACTTCAGAAAAGCAAGCCTTTCTGATGGACTACTTTACTCTTTGGCCACCAGAACCCAGCTAGCCCCAAGGAAAATCCTTCAGGCCCTAGGGTTCATGGCCTCATGCATCCTACTAATTCCGTATGCCAGACTGCATATAAGGAAACTTCGGTGGTACTAAAGTCTGACCTGGAAACAGTCATTCCTATCGTACCTTGTCTAAGGACAGAGTTTCTTTGGTGGGCAGCAGCGTGCAACCACAACAAGGACTGCTCTTTACTCAACCCCATGCCACCCAAACCCTAACCAGACTCAATGGATGGCAAATGCATCCACAGCCACTGGAGCCCAAGTCAAATTCATCTGCACATCAACCATAAAGAGATGCTAGCTGTACAGCACGACCTGAAAAATTTCAGATCCATACTCTCCAGGACAAGTAATCAAAACAGGCAACATCAAAGTTTTGTGGTACATCAACAAGCAAGGGGGAACCCACTGTGCAGGTTAGCCGTGTCCATGTGGAACACTGCTTTTGACATGCAAGTCCATCAGTTCCTTCCAGGCAAACAAAACTCGCTGGCAGACTTGAGCAGAAATCTCCTAGACCCACACTAGTGGCAATTAGAGACCAGCACTTTCAACCTTCTGATTCAGAAATGGGGGACCCCCAGAGGTTTATATCTTTGCCTCCCCCTGCAACCACCTGCTCAGCAAATTCTGCACCAGGAACCCTCACAGCAGGGCCTGCAAAGTGGATGCCCTATCTTTCATTGGGTAAATCTCTCAATCTGCCTTTCCTCCTCTGCCCCTTCTCCCAAGTGTACTACACAAAAGACAGGACAGACCAAGGACAATTCTGTTTGTCCCGGACTGGCCACGCCAGCACTGGTACCCACTCCTATGCAGCTTGACACCGGTGCCACCATGGCACCTACAACAGAACCCAACCCTGCTCTTTTAAGCAGGAGGGACAGTTTTTGCATCCACAGCTGCAAACCCTAAATCTTGCAGTGTGGCTTATTCTTTGAATTCTCCCCCAGCATCCCTAAGCAAGCAGGTACTGGACATCCTTGTTGAAGCCAGAAGATCCAGTACAAGGAAATACTGTGCTGATAAGCGGAAAAGGTACTGCTCCTGGATTCAAGCCAAAGGAGAGGATGCAACTCTGCCCTCCCTGCCTCTAATCCTGGACTGCATGGCAGATCTACTCCACAAAGGCCTGTCTTTCTCGTCCATTAAGGTGCATGCCTCAGCAATTTCAGCTCATTACACCACTGAGCCCACCTCTCTTCTCGCACCTTGTCAAACAGTTCCTCAGAGGGGCAAACAACTTAAGGCTGCCAAGGAGAGTACCCATCCCTGCTTGGGAGTTTAACTTTGTACTAGTAAAGCTCACACATGCACACTTTGAACCTGCAGCGTCAGCAGAGTTAAATTTTCTCTCTTAGAAAACAGCCTTGCTTCTGGTAATCACTTCAGCTAGAAGTGTCAGAGTTACAAGCACTTTTATGGCTGTGGAACCCTTCATTATTTTCCATGCTGACAAGGTTTCCCTCAGGACCGACTTTGTTTTTATGCTTGAAAGTAGTGTCCAGTGTGGCTCAACCAATCCATCCATTTGCCAGCCTTCTTCCCTAATCCCCAAAACAAAGGATCCTGCACTCCTTGGACGTGCACACAGCTTAGATTCTACCTTTAGGACTAAGCCCTTCAGAAAATCTGACAAGTTACTAGTCCGCTTTGCACCAGGGGCAGAGGGCAAGGCCATTTCAAAGCAAACTGTCTCCAAATGGATAGCACACTGCATCCATTTTTGCTACAAGCACAATGGGAAACCAACCTTCTAGGGGTCAGAACACATTCCACTAGGGCAACATCTACCTCTACAGCACTTTTCAGGGGAGTCACTACCAGGGACATCCTGGAAGCTGCTACCTGGAGTTCTGTACACACCTTCACCCACCTGCCCATCTGCAACAGTGAAACACAAAGTAGTACAGTTGTGTACTCTCTACATAAATGTAGATGTTAGAGTGTAATGTCAATCTCGCCTTCATTCTTGCTGCATGGGTCTTATACTAAAGCTCGAGAGCTATTTACCGGCTAGAGGCCCTCCGATCTCGTTTGCTGCTTCAGCTACGAGGTTGCGTTTTTACCGGCTCCAGGTTATACAACTCTTTTCTACTGTTTTATTTTATATATATATATATATATATCTGTGTGTATATATATTTATATATATATATCTATATGTATATATATATATATATATATATATCTATATATATATCTATATATATCTATATATATATATATATATATATATCTATCTATCTATATATATCTATATATATATATGTATGTATATATATATATATATGTATGTATATGTGTGTGTGTGTATGTATATATATATATATATATATATAATGTAGTTTTTCTTATTAGATTTTGTCTTGGTGCTTCCCTTTCTACACCCTTTTAAAAAAAACTCTCTTACTGTAGTTTTTCAGAGTTCCCCCCACCTGTTAGAGTAGCGTTGATTTTTCTTGTGTATGTTCTACCCTCGGGTTAGTTGTATATAATCAGTAGTGTTTTTATTATTCTACTTTTTTATATGTTTTCTACTTTATAGTGATGGTTAGATCTAGTTAGTAGTAGTATTTATATTACTACTATATTGTTGATAGTTATTTACTAGTGTGTGTAGTGTTTAAAGCACTAGTTACCTGTTCCCTTGGTATTCATTATGTCTAAGGATACTAAGGTCTCAGGTTTCAAGAAGTGTGACTCGTGCTGTCAGAAGATGTCTGTCACATTTGTGTGTATTGTTTGGTCCCCCTACACCTGCAGGACTCTTGTGCGGTCTGTCATGCCTTCAGTCCCAGAGTCCTGCAGGAGCGTAGGAACAAGCTTATTTTGAGGGGCTTGTTTAAGCCTGAAGGGTCCCTGACTCAGCCTTCGGGTAAACCCTCCAAGCCCCCTAAGCCATCTGCTTCCTGTTCGGAGCAGTCGCTGAGCGGAGCTTCTGCCTCCTCGTCTGTTCTGGCTGGACCAGACACTTCGAGACCTCAGTCTGCTCCGGCCTTAGTATCGGAGCCTTCTGTGAGCCGAAAACGCTCGGTCTCCCTCTTTGGAGTCCGTTCGTTCGGCTCCGAGGTCTCCGTTACTACAGTCGGACTGGAGCCATAGGTCCCACTCCTCTCGGTCCTCCAGGCTGTCTGATCACAACCTCGAGAGGGTGGTCAGTAGGCTCTTAGTCGCAGGCACTGGCCCAGATGTTGACTAGCCCTTCTCAACAGACTGTGGCTATCCCTGTATATTCATCAGTTCCTCCTCCGACTCTACCACTGTGTTCGGAGCCAGAGCTCATTGGGGCTCAAATCGGAGCAGGTACCACACATTTCGGTTCCATCCATGGAGGGATCCGGGCGTCGAGATTCCCTCATCTGCTCTGAGGGGGCAAGTGGCATCGTACCCTTGTAACGACCCTGTTCTCTCTCTCTGTGCCTCTGCGCAGGTGAGCTCGGCCCCGACATCTGCCTCTGAGCAGTCACTCTCTGTGCCGGGAGGGGTTCTCATCTCTTCGGAGCTGGACCTTCCTCTGCCTGATAGGGGCGTCTTCGAGGTCATGAGGAGCGTACTGACTCTTGGGTCGGATCCACAATCTGCCCCTTCGGTTCCTCCCCCCATGGTGCCTGCTTCGGTCTCTGTCCAACCTCCTGACCCCAAGCGTGGAGGACAAATGCTCCAGGTCGCCCCATTGGGGGTATCTTCCTCTTCCGAGGCCTCCCCTGATCATTCGGAGGAGCCACCTCGGAAGAAAACATGTAAGAGGAAACATGTTGACTCCTCTGAGTCACGTCTGACAGACTTGGAGGATTCGGAAGGGTCCCCCTCTGAGGATGTCCCCTTTTCAGACATCCTGGAGATAATTAAGCAGAGGGGAAATTGGACTGCCCTTAACCCTTCCGAGGATGTCTGTGTACGTGGATACGTTTGGTTCTCACCCTTCCACCTCCTGGGTGTCTCCGCCTTTTGACCCGCTCATGGAAGTGGTTGCTCGGAAGGAGTGGACAGCCCCGGACTCAGTGGAATAAACTCCCCGTAGGCCCGCTAAATTTATTACAGCCCCATTGGATAAACAGTTTCTAGCTAAGGGGGGTCCCAGTTGATGCCATGGTGGTGGCAGCGGCCACTAAGGAGGAGTTGGCTGACCCTTCGGTACCTGTACATCCTCCTAATAGTCTAGGACAATGGACAGGTACGGGAAGCGGATGTTCTCTTCAGCGACCTTTGCTATGCAGTAGCTGAATTATCTGTGCCATTTCACCTGACTTCAGAGGGATCTTGAACTGGGTGATGCCCTTCAGGATCCATCGGCTGCAGGGTCTCAGGATAAGGTTAACTCCCAGCTGGCGACCTTAAGTTCCATAGTTAACTCCTCCATGCGGTTCATTTCTTATGCGGCCGATCGTGAGTAGGGTCGCAGGTACAGGCGTGGCTTTGAGAAGACACACCTGGATGCGGTTATGCAGCTTTGCTGATCCCTTTAAGGCGTCCTTTACCAATTCCCCCTTTGATGGTTCGGCTTTGTTTGGACCACAGGTGAAGGATACACTTACCAGGTGTGAGCAGGAAGGCAAGACTCTCTGCTGTGGGAGTCCATTTTTCTACTCCCTCCAGACCATATCCCAAAGGTCAGAAGAGTAGAAAAATGTGGTTTCGTAAACCCCAGAGAGTCTTGCCTGACAGACGTGGTGATTTTTCCTCCAGGGGTAGAGAAGAAAACAATAGACGCCGCCCTAGGGGCAGAGGAGGTCCGCAAAATCGGGGTAGCAGAATCTTTCTCTGACAAACCCTTCCAGCACCCCTGAGGGGCTGCCCGACTGTCCACCTTCGGAGGCAGTCGGGGGAAGATTGTCACTGTACCCAGAAGCCTGGCAACTCCTCACTCAAGACAGATGGGTATAGTCTATTATATCCGAAGGTTACAAAATTCCCTTCGTCCACACCCCTGTACAGACAAACGGATCCCTTCCCAAATGTCCCACCTGCTCTAAGGGATCAAGCAGTTCAGAAATTTCAAAACTGCTAAGAAAAAGGGCCATCCAGCCAGTCCCAGCAGACCAGCAAGGATCCGGAATTTACTCAAGGTTCTTTTTGGTACCAAAAGACAGGGGACTGGAGACCCATTTTGGATCTCTGCAGATTAAACAGGTCTGTTCAAAGAAAGATGTTCCGGATGGTCACGCTCCAGTCCATTCTACCCTTCTTCCCTCAGGACAATTGGATGTGCTCCATAGACCTTCAGGATGCGTACTCCCATATAAAAATGGACAGGCGTTCCAGAAGGTTTCTCCGCTTCCGGCTGGGGGCCAGTCACTGTCAATTCAGAGCCCTGCCCTTTGGTCTCACCACGGCCCCCAGGGTGTTCACCAAATGCATGGCAGTGGCTACGGCTCACCTGAGACTACGGGGATTCCAGGTGTTTCCATATCTAGACTGGCTCCTTACTGCTTCTACCAGGCAATCGGCTATTGCGAGCCAGGGACTATACCATTCAAACTTGCTCCGAGCTTGGTATATCAATAAATTTTGAAAAGTCTGCATTGTCGCCTTGTCAGTCTATAACCTTTATAGGCGCAGAATTAAATACAAAAGATCTATCTGCAAAACTTCCTCCTGACAGAGTATCAGGCATTCGCCGACATGTACAGATCCTACCACAGTGCAAGATGATTCAGGCCAGATTTGTACTAAAGACATTGGGTCTCATGGCAGCAGTGATCATTTTAGTCCCCCTGGCTCGTTTTCACATGCGGCTCCTCCAGTGGACGCTGTTTACCCAGTGGTCCTTTCAACGACTTCCAATGTCCCACTGGATAAACACTCAAACATGCAAAGACCACCTGGCTTGGTGGATGGTGTCCCCTCTAGTTCTCCAGGGCAGACAGTTTGTTCTTCCTCCTCCTGTTGCCACAGTGACCACGGATGCCTCCCTGATCGGGTGGGGGGGACATTTTCAGGGCAGGACTGTCCAGGGCTCTTTGCAACCCCTAGAATACCACCGGCACATAAATGTCTTGGAGATGAGAGCGTTACTTTTAGTGTTGCAAGCTCTTCAGGACTCTCCACCTACCGAGACTATTGCAGTTCAGACTGACATTGTCTGTAGTGTGGTACATCAAGCATGGTGGAACCAGGTCCTATCCCTTATGTTGAGAAGCACTCAGGCTCTGGCAGTGGGCGATCTCTTCCCAATGGTTTCTGATAGCAACGCACATCCCCGGGAAGTCCCAACGTCATAGACAGGCTAAGCAGAGCCATTCTCATGCTTCACGAGTGGTCTCTCATTCAGTTAGTAGCGGACAAGATTTTCTGCAGATGGGGTCAACCTTGCTGCGACCTTTTTGCAACCCCTCTCAACAGCAAGTGCGAAGACTTCTTCACCATTTCCCCTCCCCGGCCATTCCCCCTGAGAAGCTCTAGTACACGATTGGCCCCGGGGTCTCGTGCATTTCCGCCTTTTCCCTTAATTCCCAAACTGATTCAGAAAGCGACCGCTTTGGGTTCCAGGATGATCCTCATTGCCCCTTACTGGCCTCGAAAAATTTGGTTCCCATTCTTGCATAGTCACCTACTGGAGCAGCCCTGGAGGCTGGACCCAGTGCCAGACCTGTTAATCCATCAGTCAGACGGGCTGCATCAATCCCTTCAATCTCTCAACCTCACAGCTTGGTTGCTCCACTTCCAACCCTAGCCAGGCTTCCGCATATTTCTCAGCCAGTGCGTGAAATCATCCTTTCTTCACACAAATCTACTACCAGAAAAACCTATGCTAGTAAGTGGAGACTTGGGCTGAGGCCAGAAATCTAGATCCTTTTACAGCCCCTGTCCAGTGTTCTGGATTTTTTGGCAGAGCTTTTTCAAGCGGGCTCCTCTTCTGCCACCATTAGAGTCCAATTGGCTGCTATCGCTAATTTTCACGCTGGCCTGTCAGAGACCAGCATTATGTCCCATAAACTTTGTAAAGCCTTTCTTAAAGGGACTGTTTTGCTGAGACCTCCGGTTAGAGATCCCCCGTCTCCGTGGGATTTGAATCTGATATTAACTTCACTGATTCTCCCTCCTTTTTGAACCTGCGGCCACCTGTTCCTTAAAATTGCTCTCCTGGAAGATTCTCTTCTTAGCTATCACCTCAGCTAGAAGAGTATCGGAACTTCAAGCCCTCTGTATTCGTCCTCCCCATCTTGTTTTTCACAAAGATAGAGTTTCACTCAGAACTATTCCCTCCTTTTTACCCAAGATTCCTTCTGAGACAAACCTGAATCAGGCCATTGATCTTCCGGTCTTTTTTCCTAACTATTCAAACAGAGCTGAACAAAAGCTGCATAATTTGGATGTTCACAGGCAATTACGTTTCTATTTAGATAGGACAAAAACTAGGAAGTCAGACCAACTCTTCCTGTCCTATGCTGAGGGCAAGCAGGGCCTGCCAGTATCTTTAGATGGTTGGCCTCTATCATTTCCTTCATTTACCAACCAAGACATAAAGAACTCCCTACAAAACCAAAAGCTCATTCCACCAGAGCGTTGGCTACGTCAGTAGCTTTTCAAGCAAGACCTCCAATGGAATCTATTTGTGCTGCAAGCCACATGGGCCACTCATACCTTTATTTCTCATTACAAGTTGGATATGACCTCCAGGAGTCGGGCTGAGTTTGGTTCCACTGTGCTCTAGTCTGTTCTGATGAGCCACCCAGGGCTAAGGTGCTAGAGACGCTGTCCCATCCAGCAAGAATGAAGGCGAGATTGACAACTTAACATTAAGAAGTTATGTGCCTATTATAACGTTCCACGTTAGTTGTCTTCTCGCCTTCTTTCTTGTGTCCCACCCTCCATCCCCCTAGCCTGGACAGACCGAGATGAATCCTTGTGAGGCCTTATTCCTCTGCATGACTATTTCCTAGGTTATGTCCTCAGTTGGTAGGGACAGGGTGTCTCCATGGTGTTAGCTATACCAAACGAGATCTGGGTATCTGGCACCTAGCATTGTGGGATAGGGGGAGGGCCTCGAGCCGGTAAATAGCTCTCGAGCTTTACTATAAGGCAGAGTCGGAGCCGAGGATCGGCTCCGGACCCATCCAGCAAGAAAGGCGAGAAGAAGACTACCAACATGGAACGTTATGGTAGGTACATAACTTCACTTTTACAGTCCTGTTTTCCCTACCTCCAGCCAGAGTAGTCTCTCTTGCTTGAAGTTGATGCCTGGTGGTGGAGGTAAGGAGCCAACCGTCCAAATACGGAAACACCTGGAATCCTAAACACCTCAGGTGAGCCGTGACTACTGCCATGCACTTGAACACTATGGGGGCTGTAGTGAGACCAAAGGGCAGAGCTCAGGATTTATAACTATTGGCTCCCAGCCAGAAACGCAAGTGATCTCTGGATAGCCTTGGCCATCTTTATGTGGTAGTACGCATACTTGAGATGCAGTTTTTTACCTTTTCCATTGAGACTAAATACTTATCAGCGGGGCCGCTCGAGGAGTCGAGATCAAAGGAAGCGCAAACATACAGGGGGACATTCGCAACAGAGACAACGACAAAGACAGTAAATGATTTATGTTTTAACTTGTCTAGGTTTGCTCTCTCTGATTCTGACTTCAGTATTCTGAATAGAGGTCTATCTTTTGTTCCTTCCAGAGGTAGTTACCTCTATGAACTATTGATAGACCTGAGATTGTTTACACGGGCAGTAGCCCTGAAATTACATTTTTTTGATAGTGATGATGGGATATGTACAAATGCATCTGTGACTGAATTATGTAACGTAACGTAAGAGTGTATTTTCTCCTGCTCTACCTGCGCATGTTGATTGTTTTATGAAGCTATGTGAACGAGAACTTTGATTATTTTTTGAATGGAAAGAAAAAATATAAGTACTTCAATATGAGTAGGGTTTAACAGATTTCTTTAACAGAGCTATCACAATTCTTTGCTTACTTTTAGGCCAGCTGATAAAGGAGGAGGTATAGTTATTAGACAGAATTTTATGATAGCCTTATGAATAGGATGCTTAATAATAAAATTAGTAAGGAAGATCTAAATAGCATACTTAAAGATGTTAATGATCAATTGTATGATATATTAATGTGTCGACAAATCACACATCAAATGTATCAATATTTTTGTAATGAACATCCTAGGATTCCCAGCATTAAGGGTCTGCCTAAGATGCATAAGGGTCTATATCCACCTCCATTGAGTCCCATTGTCTCTGGTGATAAATGGTTAACAGAAAATATTTCTATTTTCCTTGAGAAGACACTTAGACCATGTATGGATGAGATACCTAGCATACTTGGATACCTATCAGCTCTTGGAATATTTTGATAGGTCAGAAGTAGATCTATGTGAGGGGGTCCATCTTTTGATTACTTTAGATGTACAAAACTTGTTTACTGTTATTCCCAATGAATGGGGCATACAAGCCATTAGGGAACTGTTACAAATTTTTTCACATATAAGTAGTAATCAAGCCATTTTAATTTGCCAACTTTTGGATATAGTATTATCCCATAATGTGTTCTCCTTTAAAGGCTCCCTGTATTTACAGCGCTGGGGTGTAGCCATGGGCACACCCTGCGCTAATACTTATGCCAACTCAGTTGTTTATCACTGGGAGAAGACATTCTTATTTACACATGATCTGTTCTGTAAAATTTTAATATATAAGAGGTTCGTGGATGATGTTCTCATCGTGTGGGATGGGACCAGAGAAGAGTTTGACGTTTTTAATGTTTCTGGAAAATACTACCAGCTTCCTTAGGTTCACTATGGAAGCATCCTACGATGAGATAAATTTTCTGGATTTGAAATTAAAAATAAAAGGAGGGAAGATGGTCTCCACCTTGTATCGGAAGGATTGCTGGAAGAATGCTATTCTTGGCTATGATAGCATGCATCCCAGACACGTATTTAGGGGGATAGCTAAAAGTCAGTTTGTACGACTACTTAGATTTTGTAAAGAAAGCTCTGATTTGATATTTGAAGTTGATTGTTTCGAGAAGATTTTTATGGGTAGGGGCTACAATATGGCAATGGTAGAATCTGTTAAAGTTGAAGTACTGGGTAAAAAGCTAAATCTCAAAACATCTAATACTAGTACAAATTATGATACCCTAAGGTATATTAAGCAGTCTTACAATAATACTGTACACTTTGTTACAACTTATACTAATGATAGTATGAATATAAGAAGAATCATTAGTAACAGTTGGAACGTATTAACTATTGATGAAAGAACAGCAAAAGTAGTAGGTTTCTATCCATCTTTTGTATATAGAAACAATAAAAATCTTAAGACTATTCTGCATAGACTCACAGATTGATGATACACTACACTCAAGTATACCTTTAAGGTTGGGTACTTACCCATGAAAGAAATGTAATATGTGTAGTTATATTACAAAAGAGCAAGTGTTTATTCATCCTTCTTTGAACTATTGCTTTAAGCCAAGATTCTATGCTTCATGCAACAGTTCTAATTTGATATATCTGGCTACTTGCCAGATGTGTCCTGCTTATTACGTAGGTCTTAGCAAGTGGGAATTTAATTAAAAAAAAGATTTATAATCACATTTATGATATTAGGCGTAAGAATGAACTAAATGCGTTAGCTAAACACATTATTCAGAACAATAACCATTTGTTTTAGAGTGCTACAGATAATTTTAAAAAATGAGAGGGAAGGAGATCATATTAACTTTCCAGAACAAAAAATTGGAATGGATTCTTAGATTAAAAGCCCATCAGCCTCCTGGTTTAAATCGGTATGTTTCCCTTAAACCTATACTAAGGGGACGTAGATGATAGAGTATACAGATTATATTTCCCACTCATACTTTAATACATTTCTTGTTTATAATACATATTCTAGATGACATGTACTTGTTATTTCTATAAAGTATTAATTTTACAATACCTCAGCATCTAGAATTAATTATACATTGCATAAGGGACATGATTATACTTTTTTAATACATCTTTATACTTGGATATGCATTCTATGTATTCTATTCATATATTTACACATTTTATACACTTTGTATAGTCACCTATTATGTTTTATCAGCATACATAATTTTTCATCATTTATTGTCTATGTTATACTACGTTAGGATATCAGTATGCCTTATAAATCTTGATAAGATGAATTGTCATTTTTGTATTTATTTATACTATTTGATAATGTACTTACATCCAAGCGATTATTTTATATAAAGGATTTTTTAGTTTGGAGCGTAGCTCATGGAATGCCTGATTTTTATGGTAAAAACTATGCGGCTTCTATTGCCATATATTTAAATAATTAGGTGCATTCTCTTTAAGTATTTTATGCTTTAGTTTTAATTGATAAAATGACTTGCTAATTTGTTAATTGATTGGTGTCCACACTTTAGATCCTGTGTATATAAGCTTTGATGCCTTTCATTGTGTGTTAGATCTGAAGAAGCGTATATTTTATACGCGAAAGCACTCATCATACTTGGGAATAAAAGCTTTTTTATTCAAGTGGACATTGCCAGTTTGCATTTGTGGTATACCTGCTCGTCTTCATTGCTGTATTTTTCGTTTTGTTCTTTGACGAGCGGAACATCTTTGTGATAGCAGTTTTGTTTTCGCAATGTTATGGTAGGTACATAACTTCACTTTTACAGTCCTGTTTTCCCTCCCTCCAACCACCAGCTCGTTCTTTATGCCTTCTACTCTGTCTTTTCAGGGGTATTGGTATTTATTTTTTACTGGTGGTGGTTTCACCCACCATAACCTTGCTCCCTGTTTGGGGGGGCTCCAGACATTTGGGGCAAGAAAAATTGATGTAATGGTGTCTGCTGCCTGATTTTATTCCCGACAAACTAACGTCAGTCCTGGAGCGACAGCAAACGACTCAAATACAAGCGTTTGGTATTTGGGGCGACTGAGGGGATACCACCTGCAGGCAGATAACCAAAGTGTGATGACTACAACAGTGAATACTCAACCATCTACATTTATGGTAAGTGTACACAACTTTACTTTTCCTGGCGTGTATTGGTAGATGCCCAGTATAGTGTATCCCCTGCTGTGCTGATGTTGCTAGGGGGAATATGTATGGTTGGTGCATGCGGTCTTGTAAGAGTTCAGTTTAAGGCAATAATCTCTACTTTTTTGGATATACGGTCTGGTCAAATGGTATTGTATCCTAGTGGGACGATTTCAGGTTTATCTTAAGGGTTTGGTGAGTTTTTTGTGATATGGAGGATGCAAGGGTTTTAACAGCTCAGAAAATGCCTGCTTACTTCCATCATAAGAACAGTGCAGCCTGAGCTTATTTTCAGTTGATCTATTTGTAATACCATACAGAAAACAACTGATGTGAAGTTCAATCTCGCTGTTCATCACCGATAGGTTCGGAGACGATCCTCTTCCCAGACACGGCAAGCTCATAGTTCGATACCCGATCCCTTATCCCACAATGCACTGCTGGAATTACCTCAGATCTAGTTTGCCGCTGCACGGATCTTTGTTTCCAGCGTTGCTCGAGACTATTATTGGGAGTTTTCAACTTTCAGCAAGTTTTATATTTCAATTTTTATATATCTTTGATTACTATATAATACTAGATATTACTAGCTAGTAAATAGTTTTGTGTTCATACCCCTTTCCTCAGTAAAATCTTTCTTTGCTTTCGGCCCTTTGGCCTTAGGATCTCTTCTTATAGTTAGTGTTCCTTTTTGGGATTCTTGTTATTGGATTACTTAATCCTATTTATCTTGATAGTTACTAGTTGGCCCTTTTGGGCTGCATGTGTATTGTGAGTTGGATTTCTTCTTAAATAACTCAGTTATAGTGTGTTCCATTTTATTGGATATTGCAAAATGTCTAAAGACAAGGAAAAACATCCAAAGTCTTTAAAAAAATGCCCAGACTGTGGGCAGAAAATGTCAGTTACGGATGCCCATGTGCAGTGTGTTTACTGTTTGGGTGAGGTGCACCTGCAAGAGTCATGCAGTATCTGTCACTCCTTTTCCACCAGAGTGCTTGCAGAAAGGAAGAGGAAATTGATAGGGGTATTATCAAGTACCCTTTTTCTGAGGCATTGTCTGACAAGGATGGGGCCAGCAAATAGTCTAAATCCCCCTCTGAATCCAGGACAAAAAAGGAAAAAGGTCAGTGTGGTGACTTCAGCCCTACTGCCTTCGGCGCCAACAGTCTGTTCTTTTCAGAACTGGGACACTGCTCTGGAACCGGTTGCCAAAAAACCTCCATCGATACTGCTCCAATCGGCTTTATCTGTTCACTCTTCCAGGTCTTCTGTCAGCCTTTCTGATCTGGATATGGACCGGCTGGTTCAGAAACTCTTAAAAGGCACCAGGCCTAGCTAAATTGTCTGCTCAGACCCAATCGTCTGAGCCAAAGACCACTACTCTTGAATTGTCTGATCCTCCTCCGAGCCATACCGGATCTTCGGAGGCGGAGGAGGCCGACCTGATTATTGCGGAGCCAACACCTGCTCCAGTGTCATCGGCTCCATCTGCTCGGACATTCTCTGCACCGACCGGGGACTCTAGGAGCAGATGCTCTCCGGTTGGGTCCGGGGAGGATAGTTGCACAGACTTGGTGCCGACTCTTTCTCTCGGGGCCTCTGCTCGGGTGAGCTTGTCTCCTACCTCGGGCTCTGAGCCTGTAGCTTTGGTGCGGGAGGAGGTTGTGGCTCCGGATCAGTCGACTTCTCATCAGAGCCGAGGTGCATTCGAAGCCATGTTGTCTCCTAAGACTTCCTCATCTCAAGGTCTGGCCTCTTCTTCCCCTGTAGTGCCTGTCAGTTTGTTTCCACCAGTCATCCCAAGCGTAGAGACCCTGAGCCTCAGCTAGTCCCACAGGGCGCTCCCTGCTCTTCTGAGACCTTTCCAGAAGTTCCCCCTGAAGAGGTTCCCAGGAAGAGGTTATGCAAGAAGAGGCATTTGGACTCCCCACAGGAGTCAGACTTGGATGAATCAGAAGGGTCCCCTAGATCCCCCTCTGAGGACATCTCCTTTGCAGAGATTCTGGAAATTCTTAGGCAGAGGGGTGAGTGACAGTCCAAGAGCCCTAATGAGGATGAGTTGCTTCTCCTGAAGGCGTTCGGGTCTCATCCTTCCACCTCTTGGTTATCTCCGCCCTACGATGAGCTTATGGATCTGGTCTCGTAGGGTGTGGGAGTCGCCAGAATCTATGGAACCTGTTCCTAAGAGGCCTAAGTTTTTCTGCCCCCGTGGAGAAGTCTTTCTTGACCAAGGGAGTTTTTGTTGATGCCATGGTGGTGGTGTGGCGGCAGCCACCTAAAAGGAAATGTCTGAGACTTCCTAGTCTATCCATCCTCCTAACAGAATCTAGGATCATGGATAGATGTGGGAAACGTATGTTCAGATACTTTCTTACTCGGATCTCTGAACTACTTGACACATTATACCAGATGCAGAGAGATCTTATAGTTGGGAGATGCTCTTCAGGTTGCTGTAGCTACGAGTGTATCCGACAAGATTGCCATCAGCTCTCTATCCTCTATTAGTCGACTCGTCCATGCATCTTGTACAGCTGATGGTTCGAGTAGAGCTGCAAGTACAGGAATTGCTCTTCGTAGTTATTCCTGGATGCAAGACTGTTCCTTCGCGGAACCCTTCAAGTCTTCCTTTACATTATAATACCCAATTTGACGGCTCATCTTGGTTTGGGCCAAAGGTGAAGGAGACTTTGACCAGGTGTGAGCAAGAAGGGAAAGACTGCCGTCTGAGTCTGTTTTTCCACCCCCACTCTACCCTTTCCTAAAGGTCAGAGGGGGGGGGGGGAGATGTGGTTCCGGAAAGCCCAAGGAGCCTTTCAAGACCCACATGGAGAGCCCCCCGGCAGAGGAGGGGGTTTCAATGGAAGACGCTGCCCTCATGGCAGATGGGGTCTGCAACACCAGGGTGACTGATCACTTCTCTGGTCAGTCCTACCAGCGCTCCTGAAGGGAGGCCCGGCTGTCCTACTCTGGAGGCAGTTGGGGGTTGCTTGTTGTACCCAAAAACCTGGCTACATATAACAAACGACATTTGGGTACAAAGTATCATTTCCAGAGGGTATTAAATACCGTTCTCCACCCAGCCCCTTTCCATCAAAAAGATCCCGAATGTTCCACCTTGTCACATGGGACACGCAGCAATAGAGGTACATAGACATCCAGCCAGTCCCGGCAGACTAAACAGGATTTGGAACTTACTCAGGATTCTTTTTGGTTCCAAAGAAAACAGGGGACTGGAGACCCATTTTGGATCTCAGCAGACTCAACCGGTTTGTGAGGAAAAAAGGTCTGAATGGTCACGCTACAGCTCATACTCCTGTTTCTAGGGAAGGACAATTGGATGTGATCGATCTCAAGTATGCGTACTACCACATAAAGATGGCCAAGGCTATCCAGAGATCACTTGCGTTTCCGGCTGGGAGCCAATCGTTATAAATTCTGAGCTCTGCCCTTTGGTCTCACTACAGCCCCCATAGTGTTCAAGTGCATGGCAGTAGTCACGGCTCACCTGAGGTGTTTAGGATTCCAGGTGTTTCCGTATTTGGACGGTTGGCTCCTTACCTTCACCACCAGGCATCAACTTCAAGCAAGAGAGACTACTCTGACACTCTGTGATCGGCTTTGCATTACAGTCAACTTCGAAAAGTCTGCCTTGTTGCCATCGCAGCATATCGTTTTTATAGGGACAGAATTAGACACGTCAACCACTCCATCTTCCACCAGAAAGAATTTGTATTCTTCGCCAACACATCATGTCCCTGATATCGAAGAACAGAGCACCCAGCTGCAGAGGTATTGAAAGTTCTAGGATTGATGGTGGCAGCTATTTTAGCAATCCTGTTAGCAAGGATGCATGTGAGAATCCTTCAATGGTTTCTATTCACTCAATGGTCTTAACCAACCAAGAACTTCCATTGAGTCACATGATCCTGATAACTAATTCCTGCAAGAAGGATCTTTAGTGGTAATTAGTCTCCATGTCACAATAGGATGTCCCTTCATGCTCCCCCCTCCAGTTGCCACTGTGACCAAGGATGCTTGGGGGGGGGCTTTTTCAGGGAAAGACTGCCCAAGGCGCTTGGACAGGTCAAGAATCACATCTGCATATCAATGTCCTGAAGATGAGAGCAGTACTTCTAGCGTTGCAATACTTTCAGGACTCTCTTCCTCTAGGGACAGTTGCAATATGGCAGACATGTCAGTGGTCTGGTACCAAGGCGGGACCAAGTCTTATCCCCTTTGCCGAGAAGCCCTCAGAGTATGGCAGTGGGCAGTGTCATCCCTGCGCTTTCTGTTAGCAACACACATCCTGGGCAAATCCAACGTCATAGCGGACAAGACTGAGCAGGGCAGTTTTATTGCCCCACGAATGGTCGCTCAAACGAGATTGTTGTCAGGATCTTCTGCAAATGGTGCCAGCCTTCCTGCGACCTGCTCGCCAGTCATAAAATAACAAATGCAGAAGCTATTTTGCCCTGATTCCCATGCCAGGTCACTCCCAAAGGGATGCTCTTGTCCACAATTGGCCCCCAGGTCTCCTCTACGCATTTCCACCAAATCCCCTGATACCCAAATTCTTACAGAAAGCAAAGTCGCTGGGACGGACGGTCATCCTTATAGCCCCTCATTGGGCTCTGCAGATTTGGTTTCCGGTTCTTTACCATCGCATTCTGGAAGAACCATGGATCCTGGACCCAGTTCTGGACTTGACACATCTGTCAGGGGATCTTCATCCATCCTTGCAGACACTGAAGCTAACAGCTTGGCTGCTCTAATTCCCCACATAGCCAGGCTTTGTAATCTTTCCCAAGATACTAGTCAAATTTTGTTGGCTTTCCATAAACCTTCCACTAGAAAAAAACACAAAGGCTTGCCCACAAGGGGGTATTAACGAAGATAATTAACACACTAGCTGCACGGTCACTGCAACCCGGCAACCAACCAACCAACCAAGTGGTGTCGAAGTAGAAGCAAAAACTAAGGAACCAAGCAGAAATAATCTCCCAAATCACAATGAATTTTATTGTACGACTTAGCGCTTTCACCGTACAAGGCATCTTCTTCCACTTGAAAATTTTATGTTAGTTGGTGTGAGGGATTTTCCATTTGGGCTTCTTCCCACAACATTGACCCTTACCAAGCGCCATTGTCTTCTATTTTACAGTTCTTGACCGAAATCTTCAACAAAGGAGCAGTGGCTGCTACGGTGCGAGTGCAATTAGTTGCTATATCTAATTTCCATCTACGAATCGATGGTTTAAATAGTATGGCTCACCAAAAGGCTTTTCTAAAAGGTTCTTTCCATATGAGGCCTCTGGTGAAGACCCCTTACTCTCCCTGGAATTTGAATTTTGTTATCCTGCATCATCTTGTGAACTAAAATTTCTATTATGGAAAACTATCTTAGTAGCCATCACTTCAGCCCGCAGTGTGTCAGAGCGCCAAGCCCTATCCATCAAGCCACCTTATATGGTCTTCCATGCTGATAGAGTATCTCTCAGGACAAATCCATCCTTTTTGTCTAAAATATGTTCTGAGATTAACATTAATCAAGTCATTGAGTTGCCAGTTTTCTTCCCGAATCACACCAACAATTTGGAATATAATGTTGCACAAGCTCTGTTCATGGACAACTTGGATTTTATTTAGATAGAACAAAAGACATTGGGAAATCAGATCAGCTCTGTCTTTTTCTGAGGCCAGGAAAGGTAAACCAGTTACCAAAACAACCCTAAGTGGCTGTCTGATTGTATCACCTACACATTCTTGTCCTAACATTCTTTTGGTGCCAAAAAAGACGGGAGACTTGAGGCCGATCCTCTACCTATCCACAGTGAACCTCTGGATGGTCACTTTCCATCTTGCCATTCTTGCAGGAGGAAGACTGGATGTGCTTTATAGACCTCAAGGATGCCTACTACCATATTTTGATGGACAGGTGATCCAGGAGGTTCTTCTGCTTACGGATATGAGCCAGTCACTACCAGTTCAGGGTGTTAACCAAGGTCATGGCAGTTGTAGCGGCCCACCTGAGGCTTCAGGGCATTCAGGTCTTCCCGTACCTGGACGATTGGCTTCTCACTGCCTCCACCAGGCATCAACTTGTGCTAGCCAGAAACTTTTCTGTTCATATTCTAGACTTCATAGGGACAAGAGTAGATTTTTGACCCCCAGCAGAATTTGGAGCCTGGCCCTTCATGTCTTGATGCTTTTTCAGACTCCTGCACCCCCCAGTGGAGTTGGTCCTGAGAGCCCTAGGGTCCATGGCAGCAGCTATAAATCTTGTTCTTGTGCATGCCTGCATATGAGTGTTATAGTGGATGTTACAAGTTCAGTGGTCTCTACTATATCAGCCTCTAGACTTTGATTCCTGTAAGCAGAGTGTGCAAAGCTTCTCTCATGGTGGCTTCAGTCCTAGGATCTGCGAGGACGCCCCTTTGTTACACCTCCGCCCCAAGCCACGGTGACCACTGACGCCTCCTGCTGGGGGGGGGGGTGGCATTGCTCGGGCAGGACTGTCCAAGGCTTGTGGACCCCAAGTGAGACCGTTCTGCATATCAGTGTTCTAGAGATGAGAGCAGTCCTTTTAGTGTTGCAGGCCCTTCATACCTTTCTTCCTGTGGGAACTGTTGCGATCCAATCAGACAATGTCAGTGATTTGGTACATCAACAAACGGGGGGACCAGGTTCTGTCCACTTTGTCAAGAGACCATGAGAGTGTGGGAATGGGCGATCTCCACCAACCGTTTTCTGATAGCAACGCACATCCCAGGTCGGTCCAACATTTTGGCAGACAAATTGAGCAGGACTATCCTTTTGCTTTGAGTGGTCTCTGAACCCTTATGTAGCTGAACAGATCTTCCTTGGGTGGGGTCAGCCTTGCTGCGATCTCTTCGCATCGCCATCCAACACAAAGTGCAGCGAGTTTTTTGCTCTGATTCCCCTGACGGGGGACGTCCCCAGAGACGCTCTTCTCTATGCTTGGCCACCTGATCTTTTTGCGTATCCCCCGCTTCCTTTCATGAAAAATTCTTACAGAAAGCTCGTCTGTTGGAGAGCAGGGTTATCCTCATAGCCTCATTTTAGCCTAGTTTGGTTCCCTTGCGTAAGGTCTCATCTTCTAGCTCCGCCCTGGATTTTGGATCCCATTCTGGATCTCATTTATCATCCCTCAGGAATTCCTCCTCCAAATCTGGACAGCCTCAAGCTCACAGCTTGGTTGCTCCAGTTCATTAGTTGCCAGGACTCCCAGTATCTCTTCTACAGTTAAATCCATTCTGGTAGCGGCACACAAAGTCCTCTACCAGGAAAGTGTACAGTAGTAAATGGAAACGTTTTTCCATTTGGGCTTCTCAAGAGAAATTTGGATCCCTTTACCGCTCTAGTTCCTGTGGTGTTAGTCATATTTTCCAGCAGGGGGCCAGCTCTTCCACAGTGAAAGTCCATCTGACGGCTATATCCCATTTTTATGTAGGTGAAAATTCAGGTGTTCTCGCTGCCAGAATTTGCAAGACCTTTATCAAAGGTTCTTTTTGGAGCCCTATCAAATACCCTTCCCCTCCGTGGGATTTGACCTTGATTGTTCGTGTTTCACTGTTGCAGTCATCACATTTGGGTTATCTATCTGCCTGCTGGTAGCCCTCAGCCTGCCTGAATATCAGAGTCTTCGATTCCTGCGGTGGATGCTGTCTTCTTCCATGACGTCAGGTCGTCAAGGGTATAAAACATGCAGCCGACGCCATTACATCAGTCTTTCCGACGCCATTACATCAGTCTTTCTTGCCGTGCGGTAGCAAAAGCAGTTCGCAAGTGCCGGTCGGCCGACTCCTGCAATTTTCGTTTGAGTTTCCGAACCGAAGTCTTCAAAAAAAAAAAAAAAAAAAAAGTAAGTACCCCATTGGGGATCTTTTTTTCTTGCTCCAACCGATGTCAGTAAAAGTTAAAAATTGTCTTGCATGTGGAAAGCAAATACCTTAAAGATTTTCATTCATACTGCATTCCTTGCTTAGGCCCAGACGACTACGTTCCTCGCTCTCAGTTTTGTGCCTTGTTCAACCCCCGAAATATTCGTCATCTGGCTATCTTTGCAGCAAATTATTTTGGTACTCTGTATCAGTACTCCGAAATGGCTTAGTTAAGCCATCCGACTACCAATGATCTGAAAAAACTTAAAGATAAAGACAGAGACAGCATAGGTCCAAAACTGCCAACGACTGTTCTGTTAAGCCAGTCCACCGGTACTCAGTGAGGTGCTTTCCCAGCCCCTGATACCCGCTATCTCAGATTCGCAGGCCTCTACTGAGACCCATTCGGAGTCCGGTATGCCGCAAGATGCTGCTTCGACTATGGAACCTGCGGATATCTCTACCTTAGATGGATCCAGAGCCGCTGTGCAGGCACCGGCTTCTGAGGGTGTGTTCAAGCTTACATGCTTGCATTTTAAACAGACGCCATCTTCATCCAGGCCTAAAACTCGCACCAAGCCTAGAAAACGGATGTCCAAGCCGCATGCTCAGTCCCATATGCCTAAGAAACAAATGCTTAGAATGGCTGAAGACCTTATTACCTTAATTAGGGAGGAAGCCAGCCTTCCCCCTCTGAGAGACCTAGGACTGATATTCCTTCTGATCAGGAATCTATTTCTGTTCCTCCTGATTTCCAGGATTTGCTCTCCTCTACCTATGAGGATTCTGATGCAGAGGATTCCATTCCTTCTGCTCCTCCAGAAGATTTTTCTTTTGGTGAAGCCTTGCACACTCTTATGGAGCAATTCCTCTGGGAAAACCAGGTTTACTCAGACTCCAAAAAGAGGCTTAGGGAATTCTTACTCCTTACTCAGCACAGGCCTTTAGCTGTCCATCCTGTCCTGTACATTGTAGATGATGCTTTCTTGAAATCTAGCCTTTCCCCAGACACTTTACCTCCAGCTTCCAGAAAACCTGACCGTTATTAGAGTACTTGACTCTCACAGGTTCCTCTTCTAGAATTCTACTGCGGATCCAGAGACCATTTCCCAAGGACCAAAAGGCATTGAGGCTATTGCTGCCAAAAATCCTACCCCTTCTGGTAAAGATTCTTGAGCCTTGGACAGATGGGGTAAGAAAGTATACACTTCTGCTACTTTGGCCATTAGGGCTTTTAAATTGCCAGTTTCATATGTTAAAGTACCAGCAGCATATTATGAGACTGAAACAGAAAACTATGTTTATTCCTGACTCTGCTGAACGCACAGAATTACAGGATTTAATGCATTCTGCAGAACAAGTTGGTAAACATACTTTACAATGTGGTTTTGACTCTTTAGAAGCATCTTGCAAAGCTGCTGTCACTGGGTCTGTATTTAGAAGGCATATTTGGCTTAAGGAGCAAAACTTGCCAGATCATGTTAGCTAAATTACTGGATGCTTCCTTAAACCAAGACTGCCCGTTTGGCAACAAGCAGAAGTTGTCTTCAAAAGGATGGAGGAAAAAGCTAAATCTATGCAAACTGTTAAAAATTTCCTACAAGTACAGTCTCCCAGATTTAGTAGGCATTGGCCTTCAAAGAATTGGTCCTTTCCAGTCTCTTCCAGGCCTTCAGTCCAAACCCAGGAACGACAGACCACCTAGGTTACAGTCTCAGGCTGTGCACAGGAATAAGCAGTGGGGGGCTCCCAGTTCCAAAGCAGGGAGTAGTAAGCCACCCCCCTGTGGAAAAATGGCACTATGACTTAACCATTCCAAGCCCTGCTCAACTGCCTGCTCCCTTAGGAGGAAAGCTTGCCCTGCATGCAAAAAACTGGGAACTCATTACCCAATACAAGTGGGTTTTGAATATAGTTTCCCAAGGATACAGATTCCACTTCCACACCCTACCACCCCCAAACGGCACACCCTTCGACTCCCAAACGGTTGGCTGGACCTACACCCAAATCAGTGGGCGGAGGCCCAACAGCAGGTTCTCTCTCTTCTATCAGGGCTATTCATAGTGTCCCAGCAGAACAAGGGGCAAGGTTTTTATTAAAGACTTTTCCTGGTACCCAAAAAGGACAGCTCCTGGCATCCTATCCTGGATCTCTCTATTCTAAACACCTTACACTTCAACAGCTTTTTCCTATGCTAGGCAAAGATGCCTGGTTGGCAACCTTAGACTTAAAGGAAGCTTACCTGCACATTCCAATAAGGGAATCTTGCAGGAAGTACCTACGCTTCAGGGCAGGCTCCATGCACCATCAGTTCTCTGCACTTCCCTTTGGCTTGTCTACTGCACCCAGGGTATTCACACAAAGTGTCTAGCTCCAGCCATTTCATTTTGTAGGCAGAGTAGTATTCAGATATACCCATACTTGGACGATTGTCTGATTTGGGGAGAAAGCCAAGACTTGCTATTAAAACATCTGGCATTCGTAAAGAAACTTCTAACCTCACTGGGGTACACCATAAACAAAATGAAATCTCCCTTAGTACCCTGCCAACAGATTGTATTCCTGAGACTAAGCTTGAACACAACTTCTCAGATGGCATTCCTCAATCCAGAGAAACAAGTTTGACAACTTACTTCCAAGTATTGGCCACAAAGCCCCATTTATCTGCAAGGAAAATTCTGCAAGCACTGTGGTTCTTGACTTTTTGCATTCTACTAATTCCATATGTAAGACTGCATATGAGGAAACAATAGATCTGAAGTAGGAGATTCATTTGTCTGCAACCTGTGGGTTATGGATCCGATATCGGATCCGAACCGGCATGGTTTTCCAGCTATGGATCCAAGCTCTCAGCTCCTCCCCTCACCCATAATGCCCTGCTCTCCCTACATGACCTCAGATCTAGTTTGCCGTTCTGGTGACCAGATTGGTTTTCTTGAGCTCTACAGCTAAGTGGTTTTCTTAAATATTCCTAGTGCTAAAATTTTAATTTTTTTGACAGTTTGAGTGAAAGTTTAGGTTCCCCTTTTTGGTAGTTAAACTTGTTTAGTTATATTAATCTTTTATACTTAGTTTCCCTTCCCTCGCTGGTAGCATAGTGTGTGTTTGGGCCTGTTGTGTGTCTAGTTTACTTTTACTTTTTACTTTAGTTTAAGTAATATCTAGGCTCTTAGGATGTCAGAACAACCTAAGGCTATTTTTTCGAAGTGCTCCGAGTGTGGCCATAAGCTTTCCCCTGCTGATGGCCACACTGTCGTTTCGATGCCTTGGGGTTGAACACCTCACTTCTGGATGTTCCATTTGTGCAGGGTTGAACCCCAGGGCATTGAAGGAGCGGAGGTCTAAGCTGGTCCTGGCGGGACTTTTGCCCCGGACTCGGCTCCGACCTCCGCTCCTTCAGGGGGAACCGTGTCTACGGTTCCCTCCTCTCCGGCTCCCCCTCCTCCTCCTGGGACTCAACCTCCCTGTAGTGGTTCGGAGGAGAGGGAAGCTAGAAAGAAGGACCGGAGGGAGAAGCACCATAAGCGGCGGGCCGAGACCTCTGTTTCGGCCCCGCCTGCCAAGCGGGCTTCTCCTCCGGCCTCCTTGTCCGCTGGTTCTCCCCCTCCTCGGCTCCGGTCACCCGTGTGCTTTTCACCGGGACCTGAGGAGGAGATCCGATCTCCGTCGAGGCTATCCAGGAGGCACTCAAGGCCTACCTCGGTAGCCTCGTCGAGATCGACCTATAGTTTATCAGACGCTGATCTGGACCGGATGATGAGAAGGTTCATCCAGGCCCAGATGCAGATGGGAGTGCTCTTGCCTCCCCTCCCCCCCTCTGGGGGGGAGCTCGACCCCTTTCTTTAAACCTATAGCTCCTTCTCCGACCCGCTACCCGGGTTCGGAGCAGTTGGAGCCGAGCAGCCGGGCGGGGTGGGTCGGCGCCAATAGTACTCGGTACTTCGGATCCGACCCTGCCCTCGTGCTTCGGATCCGACCTCTCGGAGCCTGGATCCGAGCTTCGGATCCGGGGGGATCCGTGCTCCTTCGGCGCCGTCTGTGTCGGAGCGCACTGTCCCCTCGGATCCGAGCGCTTCGGCGCCGGCTCCGATCCACTCCTCGGATCCGAGGGGGAGCCGATTGTCGGATCCTTTGGTCGAGGTCGGCTCCCCTTCGGCTTTTGATGTAGTGGAGAGGGCCCTGTTGAGGGTCTCCGGACCCCCGGCACTTGCTTCGGCTCCGTCCCGCGCTCCATCTGCACTGGGCCAGGCTTCCACCATCCGGCCATTGGGACAGCCTGCTCCTTTGCCCCAAGTTGTTCCTTTGGAACAGGTCACTGTTTGCGAGGAGTCCTCTGACAGCCCCCCGGAGGATGCCCCCTGCAAACATACGTGCAAAAGGAGGCACATTGACTCCCCCGAGTCTCACAGAAGACACGGACTTGGAGGAAGGGGAAGGCTCCCCAAGATCACCCCCTGAGGATGTCTCATTTGGCGACATCATGGAAATGCTCCGCATAAGGGGGGGGTGGTCTGCCCCCAAGTCTTCCTCGGACGAGTCCGTGTTCTTGGAGGCATTTGAAGCGGGCCCGTCTACCTCTTGGGTGTCCCCTCCTGCCGACCCCCTGATGGACCTCATTACCACCAGGGCGTGGAAGGAACCGGACACCGTGGAGCCAATCCCAAAAAGGCCCGACCGTATACTCAGTCCCCCGGCTGACCGTGCCCATTGGAGTAAGGGGCCTCCGGTAGATGCCATGTTGACGGCGGCTGCCACCAAGAGGGAACTTGCTCAGGAGAGTCCCTCAGTCCATCCCCCGAGCAAGGAGTCTCGGATGATGGACCGCTTGGGGTAGCGGATGTTTAGTTCAGCGACCTTTTCAGTAAGGGCGCTGAACTACCTAGCACATGTGATTAGGATGCAGCGCGATCTTATTAAAGAATATGCTGCATCCCCCCCAGAGTCCATGTCGGAGGAGGACAAAGTATTGCACTCCACCCGTATGGCCACTCTCAGGTCCGTCACTAATACCTCTGTGCGGTTACTGTCCCACGCTACGGAAGGTGCCGCTAGAGCCGCAGGGGCAGGCCTAGTTACTAGACGTCAGGCATGGCTCCGTCATTGCGATTTCACGGAGCCCTTCAAGGCGTCATTTGCGAACGCCCCCTTCGATGGTTCTGCCCTCTTTGGCAAAACTGTTCGCGATACCTTGACCCAGAGTGAAAAGGACGGGAAGACGCTGTCTGCCGTCTGAATCCGCTTCTCTGTGCCCCAGAGGCCCTATTCTAGGAACCAAAAGGGCCAGAAGAAGATGTGGTTCCGGAAGTCGCAGCAATCCCAGCCCGCTCCGGACAACCAGTCCTTCCGTGGCAGAGGAGGACAGGGAGGACGCCGCCCCAGGGGCAGAGGGGCTCCCAGGAACTTCGGGTCCAGAGAACCCTTCTCTGAACGGCCCGCAGCAGCCCTGAAGGGTTGCCCGGCTGCTCCACTCTGGAGGCAGTCGGGGGACGTTTTTCGGAGCACCTAGCGGCATGGGAGTCCATAACAACAGACCGCTGGGTCCTCCAAATCATATCCAGAGGATACCGTATCCCATTTCTTCACATGCCAAAATTGAAGTCCCTCCCCGACGTTCCATCCGGTCAGTGGGAGGCCGCTTTGACAGAAATTGGCCGTCTGCTAAAGAAAAGAGCCATCCAGCCCGTCCCCCCAGACCAGATCGGATCAGGGTTCTACTCCAGGTTCTTTAGTGCCAAAAAAGACGGGGATCTAAGACCAATTTTAGACCTTTCACTCTTGAACCTGACCGTTCCCAAAGAGAAATTCCGAATGGTTACGTTGCAGTCTATTCTCCCCCTTCTGGGAGAAAATCACTGGATGTGCTCCATAGACCTCAAGGATGCGTACTACCATATACTAATGGACAGGCGCTCCAGGAGGTTTCTCCGCTTCCGGCTGGGAGCCAGTCACTACCAATTCCGGGTCCTTCCCTTTGGTCTCACCACAGCCCCCAGGGTGTTCACCAAAGTATTAGCAGTGGTAGCGGCCCACCTGAGGCTTCAGGGGGTGCAGGTCTTTCCCTACCTGGACGACTGGCTTCTCACCGCCCCAACAAGGCATCTACTACTATTGGCGCGAGACTCCTTTCTCCAACTTGCTCCTCGTCTGGGCATCGCAATAAACACAGAAAAATCCAACCTAGCACCCACGCAGTTCATAGATTTTATAGGTGCCAGGTTAGACACGAGGCGATTAAGAGCCTTCCTCACTGCGGACAGAATTCAAAATCTGCAGCTCCAGGTGCGGGCCATTCTCCACTCAAGCTCAGTTCCGGCGGAGTTGGTCCTGAGGGCCCTAGGGTCCATGGCGGCAGCAATAGCGCTTCTTCCTCTCGCCAGGTTCAATATGCGCATCCTTCAATGGACACTCCTAGTTCAGTGGTCATATCTTGCTCTTCCTATGCATCATCCCATTGCGATCAGCAAGGCTTGCAAGCGGTCCCTCCTGTGGTGGCTACACTCTCCAGATCTCCACGGAGGCCGCCTTTGTGCTTTTCCCCCACTCGCCACGGTGACCACGGACGCCTCCGCCTCGGGTGGGGGGCATTTTGCAGGCCGGACGGTCCAAGGCACGTGGAACGATTCAGAGACCTTACTGCATATCAACGTTCTAGAGATGAGAGCAGTGCTCTTAGCGTTGCTAGCACTTCAGACCTTTCTTCCCTTGGGAACAATTGCGATTCAATCGGACAACATGTCTGTTGTCTGGTATATCAAGCAAGGAGGAACCAGGTCTTACCCTCTTTGTCGAGAAGCCATGAGAGTGTGGGAATGGGCAATCTCCACCAACCGCTTTCTCGTAGCAACGCATATTCCGGGTCGGTCCAACATCCTTGCGGACAAACTCAGTCGCACCATTCTCACCCCTTACGAGTGGTCTCTCAATACTCAGGTAGCGGAACGCATCTTCGCACAGTGGGGAACTCCTTGTGATCTTTTTGCGTCTCCCTCAAACACCAAGTGCGACAGTTTTTTCGCTCTAATACCTCCTCCCGGAGGTACCCCAAGAGACGCTCTGGTGCATGCTTGGCCACACGGTCTTCTTATGCTTTACCCCCCCTTGCCTCTGATGCTCCAAGTTCTTCAGAAAGCCTCTCGGTTGGGGTGCAGAATGATTCTCATTGCCCCATTTTGGCCTCGACAGATCTGGTTCCCTTTCCTAAGGTCTCACTCAGTGAATCCTCCTTGGATTCTAGATCCCATTCCGGATCTGATATCTCATCCATCCCGCTTATCACCCCCGAATCTGGACAACCTGAAGCTGACCGCTTGGCTGCTCCAGTTCCACTCCTGATCAGGACTCCCGGTATTTCGTCCCCTGTTAAGGCCATCCTGGTGGCGGCTCATAAACCATCCACTAGGAAAGTTTACCGCAGTAAGTGGAAACGGTTCTCCTTGTGGGCGGAGTGGCAAGGCCTAAACCCCTTCACAGTTCCCCTTCCTCTGGTGCTTGACTTCTTAACCACTCTTTTTAATGATGGTGCCAGCAGTTCCACGGTCAAAGTACAACTTGCGGCAATTTCTCATTATCATATTGGTCATGGCTCCAGTCCACTGATGTCTGCCAAATTGTGTAAGATTTTCCTAAAAGGTACTTTCCTTCTCAGGCCCCCTGTAAAGCAAGTGGTTCCTCCTTGGGACCTTTCTTTGGTCCTCCAGGCCTTGACCGCTCCCCCCTTCGAACCGGCGGCTACGGTAGATCTGAAATTTTTATCTTTCCAGACGGCCTTTTTAGTAGCCATTACCTCGGCCAAGAGAGTCTCAGAACTTCAAGCCTGATCAGCCAAGCCTCCTTACTTGGTCTTTCATCCGGAACGTGTATACCTCAGGACCAACCTGTCCTTTCTTCCTAAGGTAGCTTCTGAAGCAAACATTAATCAATCCATTAACCTCTCTGTTTTCTTTCCTAAATATCAAAACAAGGGTGAATACAAGCTTCATTCCTTAGATGTTCACAGGCAACTTAGATTTTATCTAAACAGGACGGCTGGTCATAGGCAATCCGACCAGTTTATTTCCTTTGCTAAATTTAATTTGGGCAAGCCAATTTCTAAAGTCTCATTATCTCGCTGGATTTCACAGTGCATCTTATTGGCTTATCAAGCTTCTGGAAGGCCCGCACCGGAGGGTGTACATGCCCATTCAACCCGGTCAGTCTCTACCTCGGCCTTTAAGGCTAGGATTCCTCTAGATGATATTTGTTCAGCAGCCACTTGGGCTTCATCTCATACCTTTATTTCCCACTACAAGTTGGATATTACATCTAGGGGTAGAGCATCCTTTGGCTCCGCGGTGCTCCGGAATATCCTTCCATGATGGCCGCCCAAGATTCAGGTAGCTGGGGACTCTGTCCCACAGGTTGCAGACAAATGAATCTCCTACTTAAGATTTAGAAGTTATGTACTCACCATAACGTTCCATCTGAGTAGGTGTATTCATTTGTCTGCAACCATCCCGCCTTCCTATCCCCCTGGCCTTTTTCAGTTTCCTGCATATTATGTTTTACCCTTTTCAGGGTATTCATGCTGTTGGCAAACTCGATCTGAGGTCATGTAGGGAGAGCAGGGCATTATGGGTGAGGGGAGGAGCTGAGAGCTCGGATCCATAGCTGGAAAACCATGCCGGTTCGGATCTGATATTGGATCCATAACCCACAGGTTGCAGACAAATGAATACACCTACTCAGATGGAACGTTATGGTGAGTACATAACTTCTAATTTCTAAAAAGCCTATGGTGTCAACATTCTCAGGACCTTGAATTGGTTGTTGTCTTTCAGCTTTTCCCGGTTAGGGGTCGCCACAGCGGAACTCCAGTCCGCTAATGATTGGTAGTTGATTTTTACGTGCTGAGTAACCAGCCCTGATGCACAACCTTCAACAAAGATACGCCCATTCACGCATGTCTCCACGCAGAAGACGCTCTAGCTGAGAATAGAACCGGACAGCATCTTACTGTGAGGCAGCACCACCACCGCGGGTAGGACCTGGAATCTCAATGATTCCTATAATTCCTTGTGTAAAGACAGAGTTCCTTTGGTGGGCAGAAGCCTGCTACCACAACAAGGGGCTCCCTTTCACTCTACCCCCCTGCTGCCCAAACCCGAACAGGCGCATCAGACTATGCATGGGGGGCTCACTTGGCAGGGCAGTGCATTCAGGGCAAACGGAACCAGACAGATGCACCTACATAGCCAAAAAGAAATGTTAGCTGTACAGAATTTCAACAGCCTTCAAAGACCGCATTCTTCCAGGACAACTATTGGTAAAGACACCACAGTTGTGGGTACGTAAGCAGGAGGGAACCCACTCGTACCCCCTCTGCAGACTAGCCATAGCTCTGTGGAACACAGCCTTGAGCTACCAAGTGCACCTACAAGTTCAGTTCCTGCCAGGCAAGCTAAATTCACTGGCAGACTACCTAAGCAGAAATCTCATGGACCCACAGGAATGGAAACTGGAACCAAAAATATTCAACTTCTTGAACAAATGGACTCCAGAGGTAGACCTACCAATTGGACAAATTCTGCACAAGGACTTCCCACAGTCATGCTTGAAAAGTGGATGATGTTAAGTTGTCTATCTCGCCTTCATTCTTGCTGGATGGGTTCGGAGCCGACCTCGGCTCCGACTCGGCCACTCTAAAGCTCGAGAGTTGGTTCCACCGGCTCGAGGCTCCCCTTATATCCCACAATGCTAGGCGAGAGTTACCTCAGATCTCGTTTGCCGCTACAGCTTCGAGGTTGGTTTTTCTACCGGTTCCTGGTAAGTTTTAGCTTTTCTATAAAAGTTACTCTTGTTTCCCCTTTTTTAGTTTAATTATTCCTAAATTAGTGTAGTTTATTAAACTCTATCCCCGAACCTATTTTCTTCCCTTTTCTTGTCAAAAGAACTTTTAGTTCTTCCCTTGGGCCCTTGGCCTTCCCTTCCCTAGGGAGTGTTTGTGTAGTGTACTACTGTTTGTTGTACTTAATTTTACTATATTTTTAATATAGTTGTTATTTTGACAGGGTATAACTGGTGTGTTTGAGTGTGTGTTTGTGTTCACCAGTTAGGCTATGTCTAAAGAAGCAAAGGTCTCCGGATTCAAGAAGTGTGATGCGTGCTGTCAAAAAATGTCTCTGACAGACGCTCACACTTCTTGTGTCTATTGTCTGGGGCCTTTGCACCTGCAGGACTCCTGTGCTGTTTGCCATGGCTTCAGCCCCAGGGTCCTGCAGGAAAGGAAAAACAAGCTCATATTAAGAGGATTGTTGAAGCCTGAGGATTCCCTGTCTGTCTCAGCAGGGAAGCCCTCCAAGGCATCGAGGTCTTCGGCTCCGGCTTCTGAGCCGAGACCTCAGGTTGTTCAACCTTTGCCTTTATCGGCTCCGGCTGGAGCCGATAAGACTCAGTCCACAGTTTCTGTGGCTCCGCTCCGGCGGAGCCGAGGTTATCGAGGTACCGTGTCGGCTCCGACAAGATCTTGAGCCGACAACCAGAAAGAGGTCTAGGTCACCTTCGGCTCCGTTCATTCGGCTCCAGGATCTCCCCTGCTGTCTGAACGGAGCCAAAGGTCTCATTCCTCTAGGTCATCGAGGTTGTCTGATCATGACCTTCAGAGGGTGGTGAGTCGACTACTCAAGTCTGAGGCACTGGCCCAGATGCTTCAGAGCCCGACTCATCAGTCGGTGCCTGTCCCGTCCATCAACTCCTTCCTCCTTCGACTCTCTTGAGCTCGGGCCGGGTCGTCGGAACCGAGACTGTGGTCACCTCGGGCCGAGACAATTGTCTTCGGCTCCGTCGTCGGCTCCGTTTTCTTCCATGGAGGAATCTCGGCGCGGACTTCCCTCGTCGGCTCCGAGGGGTGAGTGGCATCGGACCCTTGTCCGACCCCCTCTCCTCTCGGTGCTTGGCGCTGGTGAGTTCGGCTCCGACATCGCCTCGAGCCATCACTGTCGGTGCCGAGGGGTCTTTAGCTCCTCGGGCGGGGACCTCTGGCTCTGCCTGACAGGGTGCTTCGAGGTCATGCGGAGTGTGTTAGAGCCTGGCTCTACTCCACAGTCGGCTCCTTCAGCCCCTCCCTCTATGCTGCCTCAGGGTAAGTCGACTCACTCCCTCATCCCGGACTGCAGAGAGCCAACTCCTCAGGAGCCCCTGTGGGATTTCATCCTCTTCCGAGGCCTCTCCTGATTTGGCAGAAGAGCCCCTCGGAAGAGGAAGTGCAAGAGGAAGCACATTGACTCACCTGAGTCTATCACGTCCGACACAGATCTGGATGATTCTGAGGGTTCCCGCCGTTCCCCTTCTGAAGATGTCTCATTTGCAGACATTCTGGAGATCCTTAAACAGAGGGGAAATTGGCGGCCCTCAACCCTTGAAGGACGAATCTGTGTATCTTGAGGCGTTTGGCTCTCGTCCTTCCACCTCCTGGGTGTCCCCCTTGACCCCTCATGCAGGTGGTTGCTAAAAAGGCATGGACGGCTCCTGATTCAGTGGACCCCACTCCCAGGAGACCCTCCAAATTCATCACAGCTCCAGCAGACAAGGAATTTTTATCAAAAGGAGTCTCTGTGGATGCTATGGTGGTAGCTGCCGCCACAAAGAAGGAACTGGCTGATCCTTCAGTGCCTGTCCATCCACCTAACAAGGAATCTAGGTCCATGGATAGGTACGGAAGCGGATGTTCTCCTCAGCGACATTTACTATGCGTTCGCTGAATTACCTGTGCCATTTCACTCGTCTTCAAAGGGACTTGATCAAAGAAGCGAGTGAAATGCTAAGAACCCTACAGCTGCGGGTTTCCAAGAAAAAGCGAACACGCAGCTGGCTATCCTTAATTCTATTTCCAACTCCTCCATGCGCCTCCTCTCTTATGCGGCCGATGGAGCGAGCAGAGCGCAGGAACAGGGGTAGCCTTACGTAGGCACGCCTGGATGCGGCTATGCAATTTTATGGAACCTTTCAAGGCGTCTTTCACAAACTCCCTTTTGATGGATCATCTCTTTTTGGTCCACAAGTGAAAGAAACCCTGACTAGGTGCGACGGATGGCAAGACCCTTTCTGCCGTCGGAGTCCGTTTTCCACTCCTTCGAGGCCTTACCCCAAAGGTCAGAAGGGGAAAGATGTGGTTCCGTAAACAATCTCAAGGGACTTAGCCTGACGACAGAGTCGGTTCCCGCCAGAGGCAGAGGGGGAACAACAATGGTAGACGTCGCCCTAGAGGCAGAGGGGGTCCGCAGAACCAGGGCAATCGAGAAACGTCTTCCGATAAGCCCTTTCAGCATCCCTGAGGTGTTGCCCGGCTGCCCATCTTCGGAGGCAGTCGGGGGAAGATTGTCACTGTACCCAGAAGCCTGGCTATCCTTGACAAAAGACAAATGGGTACAGTCCATCATTTCTGAAGGTTATTCTATTCCCTTTCTTCGTTTTCCAAATCAGTCAAAAAAATCCCTTCCAGATGTTCCACCCGCTCAAAGGGATATAGCAGCTTTGGAAATTTCAAAACTGCTTGCAAAAAGAGCTATTCAGCCAGTGCCAGCAGACCAACTAGGATCCGGAATCTACTCAAGGTTCTTTTTAGTTCCAAAGAAAACAGGGGACTGGAGACCAATTTTGGATCTCAGTATCTTGAACAGATCGGTCAAGAAAACAAGATTTCGGATGGTCACGCTGCAATCCATTCTTCCCCTATTGGGAAAAGGAAACTGGATGTGCTCTATAGACCTTCAGGACGCGTACTATCACATAAAAATGAACAGACGCTCCAGAAGATTCCTCCGCTTCAGGCTGGGAACCAGTCATTTTCAATTCAGGGCCCTGCCCTTTGGTCTCACCACTGCCCCCCGGGTGTTTACCAAATGCATGGCAGTGGTAGCTTCTCACCTGAGGCGACAAGGATTCCAGGTGTTTCCATATTTGGACGACTGGCTCCTCACAGCTCCCACCAAGCATCTCCTTCTGATGCCCAGAGATTACACTTTTCGTCTGTCAAAAACTGGGTATCTCAATAAATTGCGAAAAGTCTGTTTTGTCGCCTTGTCGTACTATTACCTACATAGGCGCAAATTTAGATACTGTAAACATGTCTGCAACACTAACGAACCAAAGGATATCAGACATTCAAAAATTGGTATCACTACTTCTCAACAACAACAGAGCCAAAGCCAGGTTAGTTCTAAAGGTGTTGGGAATCATGGCAGCGCCATACGCCTCCTTCCATTGGCCAGATACCACATGCGGATCCTTCAGTGGATGCTCTTTTCTCAATGGTCATACCAGGAACTTCCAATGTCTCACACCATTATGATCACGCAAGCGTGCAAAAGCATCTCATGTGGTGGATGTCTTCCCGCCAGCTCCTGTTGGGGAGACCATTTGTTCCACCTCCTCCGGTTGCTACTCTGACAACGGATGCCTCCCTGATCGGGTGGGGGCATTATCAGGGCAGGACAGTCCAGGGCACATGGCAACCAAGCGAATGCCACTTGCACATAAATGTTCTGGAGATGAGAGCAGTGCTTTTAGCGTTGCAAGCCCTTCAAGACTCTCTTCCCTTGGGAACGATTGCAATCCAGACAGACAATATGTCTGTAGTGTGGTACATCAACAAACAAGGCGGAACCAGATCATACCCCCTGTGTCGAGAAGCACTCAGACTGTGGCAATGGGCGATTTCTTCTCAGCGTTTTCTGATAGCAACGCACATCCCCGGGAAGTCCAATCACATTGCGGACAAGTTGAGCAGAGCTATACTCATGCCTCACGAGTGGTCTCTGAAAGACTCTGTAGTGAGAGAGATTTTTCTCAAGTGGGGTCAGCCTTGCTGCGATCTTTTTGCTACTCCCCAAAACAGCAAGTGCAGAGAGTACTTCACTCTATTCCCTTTACCAGGCCAACCCAGCAGGGACACGCTAGTCCAAGTTTGGCCCCGGGGACTTCTGTATGCATTTCCTCCTTTCCCACTGATCTCTCAAGTAATACAGAAAGCTATCACTCAGAAGGCCTCATTGATCCTCATTGCTCCTTACTGGCCTCGACAAGTGTGGTTCCCCTTTCTACATCGATTTCTTTTGGAGCGACCGTGGAATCTGGACCTAGTTCCAGATCTTTTGATCCATCAGTCGGGTCAGTTTCATCGCTCCCTCCTCTCTGAACCTCACTGCTTGGTTCCTCCACTTCCAACCGTAGCCAGGCTTCCTCAATTATCTCACTCTGTTAGAGATATTTTGATAGCTTCCCATAAATCTTCCACTCGAAAGATTTATTTGAGTAAGTGGAAACGCTTCTCATATTGGGCACAAGGAAAGGACATAGATCCTTTCACCGCTTCCATCCAACTAGTCCTTGATTTTCTCGCTGAACTCTTCCATGCAGGTTCATCTCCATCTACTCTTAAGGTTCAATTGGCAGCTATTTCTAATTTCCATGTGGGTATTTCTGAATCTGCCCTAATGTCCCACAAACTCTGCAAAAAAGGAGTTTTTCTTCTCAGACCTCCTGTAAGAAATCCTCCTTCTCCTTGGGACCTAAATTTAGTTCTTGCTTCTTTGATTCTTTCCCCTTTCGAACCTGCAGCTTCATGTTCCTTAAAGTTATTATCATGGAAAACTCTCTTTCTGGTGGCTATCACATCAGCTAGAAGAATTTCAGAACTTCAAGCACTCAGTTGTCGTTCTCCTTACCTTGTATTTCATAAGGACAGAGTTTCCTTACGAACTAACCCGTCCTTTTTGCCTAAAGAGGTTTCAACATCAAATCTAAACCAATGCATTGACCTCCCTGTCTTTTTCCCGGAGTATTCAAATAGGTCTGAACAAAAATTACACTACCTGGATGTTCATCGTCAATTGAGGTACTACTTGGATAGAACAAAACAATTCAGAAAATCTGATCAGCTGTTTGTCTCCTATGCGGAAAGCAGAAAGGGACTTTCAGTTTCAAAGGTATCATTATCCAGATGGCTAACATCTTTGATTTCCCTGGTATATGAAATTAGACAACAAAAATTGCCTAATAAACCTAAAGCCCATTCCACCAGAGCTTTGGCTACTTCTTTAGCCTTCCAAGACAGACTGCCTATTGACACCATTTGTGCAGCGGCTACTTGGGCTACTCCTCACACTTTCATTTCCCATTATAAGTTGGATTTAGCTTCTAGGCATAGAGCTAATTTTGGTTCCACTGTTCTCAGGAGTCTGTTCCGTTAGGCCACCCGGGACAAGGTGCTAGGGGCGGTCCCATCCAGCAAGAATGAAGCGAGATACACAACTAAACACATAGAAGTTATGTTCTTACCATAACGTTCCATGTGAGTTGTTTTCTTCTCCCCTTCTTCTTCGCCCCACTCCTTCCCCTGGCCTGGACAGACCTAGAGGAGTTGTGATCGTGACCTCTCTTTCTACCACCTCTTTCTTAGCTATATGCTATTATGCATATTTCTTGTTTCAGGATGTAGGTCACCCTTCTTCTTCCTGTTGTTAGAGGTGGACTCTGTTATAGCTATTCTGTTTTTATATTGTTACTATCATAAGCTGGGGTTAGCTTACAAACGAGATCTGAGGTAACTCTCGCCTAGCATTGTGGGATATAAGGGGAGCCTCGAGCCGGTGGAACCAACTCTCGAGCTTTAGAGTGGCCGAGTCGGAGCCGAGGTCGGCTCCGAACCCATCCAGCAAGAAGAAGGCGAGAAGAAGACAACTAACATGGAACGTTATGGTAAGAACATAACTTCTATTTCTGACCTTTACCTGGGAAAGCCTCTCTGTTTATGCCTTTCCCTTTCTGCCTCTCCTCTCGAAGGTTCTGCTAAAAATCAAACAGGACAAGCCAAGGACAATACTTATTGCACCGGACTGGCCACACCAGCACCCCCTCTTGCGCGGTATTACACTGCTGGAGCCATGGCACCTGCCTCAGACCCCTTCCCTGCTGTCCCAGCAAGTGGGCCAGATTCTGCACCCTCTGCCTTTAACCCTGAACCTTGCAGCCTGGCTAATTCCTTGAGCTCTCCAATAGCATCCATCAGTAAGCAGGTGCTAGATGTCATTCTGGAGGCAAGGAGGCCTAGTACTAGAAAATCCTATGCTGAAAAGTGGAAAAGATACTATTCCTGGAGCCAGACTTGGGATGGGCTCAACGGTGCCCAGCTTACCTCATATTTTTCAGTACTTAACAGAAATGCTCCACAAGGGCCTATCCTTCTCAATTAAAATTCATGCCTCTGCCATTTCAGCACATTATAATACTGAGCCACCCCTCCTCTTCTCGTCCCCTGCTAAAGCAAGTCCTTAGAGGGGCCAGAAATTTGATGACCCCCCCCCCCCCCCAGGACAGCCCTACTCCAGCCTGGGACCATAACTTTGTATTGTAAAAGCTCACTCTCCCTCCCTTTGAGCCAGCTGCAGAGTTAAAATTCCTTTCTTGGAAAACAGCTTTCCTTCTAGCCATCACTTCAGCAAGAAGAGTGACTGAATTACAGGCCCTCATGGCAGTGTAACCCTTCATTATCTTCCATGCAGACAGGGTTTCCCTCGGGACCAATCCTTCCTTTATGCCCAAGGTGGTGTCTAGTGTGGCCATACTAAATCAGTCCATTCATTTGCCTACTTTTTTCCCGAATCCACAAAAAGGAGAATGAATACTGCACTCTGGACGTGCACAGACTTAGATTTTATTTGGACAGGACTAAGCCTTTCAGAAAATCTGAACAACTGCTAGTTGGCTTTGCTGCCAGGGCAGAGGGGAAGGCCATTTCAAAGTAAACCATTTTTAAATGGATAGCCCATTGCATTAATTTCTGCTACAAGCACCATGGAAAACTTACTCCACAGGGGATAAGATCTCATTCCACCAGGGCTACATCTACCTCTGCAGCCTTTCTCAGAGGAGTCCCTACCAGGGACATCCTAGAAGCTGCACCTGGAGCTCTGTACATACCTTCAAGCATTACCGCATGCCTATTTTTTCAAAATCCAGAGCTGATTTTGCCACTGCAGTCTTGCAGGGCTTAATAGCTGGCCCTAATGCTCTCTAACTTCCTCCTCTCCTTAGCTTTGGGAATCCACCCAAATGTGATGACTGCAACAGTGAAACACTAAGAACATAGTACAGTTGTGTTCACTTACCATAAATGTAGATGCTCTAGGTTATTCACTGTTGCAGTCCTGGTTACCCACCCTCCAGCCCCCTGACTTCTCTTGGCTCTACCTTTCCTTCTCGTTTGGTGTATTTAAGTTTTCTGGTGTATTTGCTTTTTGATGGAGGTCTACCATAACATATAATTGCTTCCCATTGTGCAGGCACTTGACATCTGGGGCAAGAAAAACTGATGTAATGGCGTCTGCTGCATGTTTTATACCCCTGACATAATGGAAGAAGAGACAGCATCCGCAGGAATCCAAGACTGGTATTCAGGCTGGCTGAGGGCTACCTACAGGCAGATAAACTAAATGTGATGATTGCAACAGTGAATACACTCGAAAATCTACATTTATGGTAAGTGTACACAACTGTAATTTCTCTGCACTTCCCTTTGGCTTATCTACTGCGCCCAGAGTGTTCGCAAAGTGCCTGGCTCCAGCCATTGCATATTGCAGGCAGAGAAATATCCAAATTTTCCCATACTTGGACAATTGCCTGATTCAGGCGGACAGTCAGGAATTGCTACTTCAGCATCTGGCATTTGTAAAAAGACTTCTCACTTCATTGGGGTACACCATCAACGAAAAGGAATCACAATTGGTGCCCAGTCAAAAGATTGTAATCCTGGGAGCAAGCTTGGACACAACTTCCCAGATGGCATTTCTCACTCCAGAAAAACAGGGATATCTAACCAACTACTTCAAACAAATGGTCACCAGAACCCTGCTATCAGCAAGGAAAGGGTTCATGGCCTCATGTTTCTGCTAATTCCATTTGCAAGACTGCATGAGGAAACTTCAGTGGTACTCAATTCTTTGGTACCAGCATTCTCAAGACCTGGAAACAGTCATTCCAATCATACCTTGTCTAAGGGCAGAAGCATCAGCCACAACAAGGGACTGCCTTTCACTCAACCCCTCGCCGCCCAAACCCTGACAACAGACGCATCAGGCTATGCATGGGGCTCACATGGCAGACAAATGCATTCAGGGCCACTGAAGCCCAGGCCAAATTCTCCTGCACATCAGAAAGGTATGCTAGCTCTACAGAATGCTCCGACAGCCTTCAAATACATCCTTTTAGGACAACTGCTGATAAAAACAGAAACCACAGTTGTGGTACATAAACAAGCAGGGGGGAAAGTACAGTTTTGTACCTACCGTAAATGTAGATGTTTGAGTGCTAATACAGCTGCAGTCATAACAGATGGGTTATCCTGCCGTCAGGCTGGTCCTCGGTCGGCTGAATTCCAAAGTCTAGGTCTGGCGTCGGTTGTCGTCGCTTCTTCCCTGACGTCAGTGCGGCAGGGGTATAAAAGAACCAGCCAACGCCATTTTCTTCAGTTTTTCTTGCCCCAGATGTCAGGTGCCCCCAGAAGGAAGGCAAAACATGAACTTATGTAATAATGCAATGCAATATAATAAAAAAAAAAAAGTAGTTTGCAAGCAAATACACCATAAGGAATACCCCAATCAGGTTGTATGAGGAGGTGTTTGTCATAAGGCCTGTCCCAAGAGGGGATGGAGGGAGGGAAACCTGGACTGCAGCTGTATTAGCACTCTAACATCTACATTCATGGTAGGTACAAAACTGTACTATGTTCATCGTGCATACAGCTGCAGTCATAACAGATGGGTAGAATCCGAAAGCTAAAAAAGGGTGGCAGGCACTAAGTGGAACTAGGAGGAGCAAGGATGCCTTGCAAGACTGCTGTGGCAAAGCCCGCTCTAGATTTAGAGTATAGTGGAAGGTGATAGTGCTTGGAGAAAGTGTGCACAGAACTCCCAAGTGGCTGCTTCCAAAATATCCTTGGTAGGAACCCCCTGAGGAAAGCTGCAGAGGTAGCTGTGGCCCTTGTGGAGTGAGATCTGATGCTTGTAGGCACAGTTTTTCCATGAAATGAGTAACAAAAGCGTATGCAGTGGGCTATCCATTTTGAGATTGTCTGTTTGGAAATAGCCTTTCCTTGAGCACCTGTAGCATAGGACACAGAGTTGCTCTGATTTTCTGAATGGCTTTGTCCTGTCCAAATAATAACAAAGTTGTCTGTGAATGTCCAAGGAATGTAGTAGTCTTTCCCCTTTGTTTTGTGGGTTAGGATAAAAGGTAGGTAAGTGGATAGTCTGATTCAAGGCTACACTGGAGCATAAAGGAAGGGTTGGTTCGTAAGGAAACTCTGTCCTGATGGAAAATGATGAAAGGTTGCACCGCCATGAGGGCTTGTAGTTCCGAAACCCTGCGTGCTGAGGTGATAGCCAGAAGGAAGGCTGTTTTCCATGACAAATATTGTAGTTCTGTTGAGGCAGCTGGCTCAAATGGAGGCAGAGTCAGTTTGTCTAAAATGAAGTTGAGGTCCCAAGCAGGTACTGGTGGTTTCCTTGGGGGTTTTATATTCTTAGCCTCTCTGAGGAACTGTCTTAAGAGAGGGTGAGAGAATAAAGGAGGATCAGTGTTGTATTGTGCAGAAATGGCTGAAGCATGGATCTTGATGGAGGAGAAGGAAAGTCCACCGTTTAACATCTCAGCTAGGTACTGTAATATTTGAGGTAAATTTAGAACCCGAGGATTCTGGGCCTTTTTCTGATTCCAGGCACAAAACCGTTTCCATTTGGCGGAGTAGGCTTTTCTAGTTGAAGGTCTTCTGGCCTCCAAGATGACATCCTGCACCTCCTTGGAGAGGAGGGTCTGTTGGGAAATCAAGGAATCCTCCATGCGGCTAGATTGAGGGTTTTTAGCTGACTGAAGAGTTTTGAAGTTGTGCTGGGTCAACAGAAGAGGCACTAGAGGCAGGATCCATGGAGGGGAATGCGTCAGGCTCTTCAGGAGTGGATACCAGTGTTGTCTTGGCCAGTCTGGAGCAATGAGAATCATCTTTGGTCTCTCTGCTCTGGCTTTGAATAGAACTTTGGGCAGCAGTGGAAGAGGTGGAAAGGCATAGACTGACAATGTTGTCCAATTGAAAGAAAGTGCGTCCACCTTCCAGGCCTGTGGATGATAGGTCCTTGAGCAAAATTATTTTCAGTTGGTAATTTTTGTGGGTAGCAAAGAGATCTATGTCTGGCCATCCCCATGCCTGAATTATCTTTGCGAAAACTTGAGGATGCAACTTCCATTCGTGTGGATCTGTCATATTTCTGCTTAGGTTGTCTACCAGCGTGTTTTCCTTCCCTGGCAGGAATTGTGCTTGAAGTTGAATTTGCAATTCCAGAGCAGTGTTCCAAAGGGACATGGCTAGTCTGCACAGGGGGTATGAATGAGTTCCTCCCTGTTTATGTACCACATCACTGTGGTGTTGTCTGTCCTTATCAATAACTGGCCTGGATGCAGTAGGTCTTTGAAGGCCATAATAGCATTTTGTACTGCTAGCATTTCCTTTTGATTGATGTGTAGGTGCTTCTCTTTTTGGGACCATTTGCCCTCAATGCACTGATCTGTCCTGTGCGCCCCCCCCCCCCCAGGCGTAGTCCGATGCGTCTGTTGTGATGATTTGATTTGCTTGAGCCATGCAGAAAGGGAGACCTATGTTTCTTTGGCATGCTTGAGCCCACCACAGAAATTCCTTTTGAAGACATGGAATGAGTGGTATAATTGTTTCCAAACTGTGGCTGTGTTGAGACCATAAGTTTTTTAGGTACCATTGAAGTTTCCTCATATGCAGCTTTGCACTTGGGATCAGTAGGATGCAAGATGCCATGAATCCCAGAGCCTGCAGGACTTTCCTTGCCATTTTTCTGAAGTATTGAGATAGTTGCCCTTGCTTCTCTGGCGTGAGGTAGGCCATCTGGGTGTTTGTATTCAAGCTGGCACCCAGGAAAATTATTGCTTGAGAGGGTATTAGTTTTGATTTCTTTTTGTTGACTGTGTATCCCAGAAAGTTCAACAATTTTATTACAAAGGCCAGGTGTTTCAGAAGTATGTGCTTGCTGTCCGCTTGGATCAGGCAGTCGTCCAGATATGGGTATATTTGTATCCCTTGAAGTCTGCAGAAGGCAATTACTGATGCCAGGCATTTCGTAAACACTCTGGGCGCAGTAGATAAGCCAAAGGGCAATGCAGAGAATTGATAATGGGTTGAACCTGCAAGAAATCTGAGGTATCTTCTGCAATCTTGTCTGATAGGGACATGCAGGTATGCCTCCTTGAGGTCCAATGTTACCAGCCAAGACCCCTTGCCCAACATGGGAAGAAGCTGCTGTAATGTGAGCATCTTGAATTTTGGTACAAGTAAATGTGTGTTTAGGATGGATAGGTCCAAAATGGGTCTCCAATCTTTGTCCTTCCTTGGTACCAGGAATAGTCTGGAATAAAAGCCTTGAACCCTGTTCTTTTGCAGGTACCTCTTGAATAGCTTTCATGTCCATGAGAGCTGAAATTTGTTTTTGTGCCTCTGCCCTTTGATTTTGTGGCAGGTTTGGCATGCCTCTCATTTTTGGAAGGGTGTGAAAGTGGAATCTGTAGCCTCTGTCTATAATGTCCGGGATCCGTTTGTCTTTTGTGACAATATGCCAATTTTTTGAAAATAATGCCAGTTTTCCGCCTAAAGGTGCTGCCATTAAAGCTTTGCTTGGCATGCAAAGGGGAAAGTAATTGTGTCTGCTTTCTAAATGTGATCTATCTTCTCCATCTCTTGGTGTAGGTGCTTGCCATTGTCTGGCTCTAAATGATCCTTGAGATTGCCCTCTACCCCTCGGGCGCCTGTATCTACCTCTTTGAGGTCTGTCCGTGGCTGGAAGGGACCAATTTTTTGAAGGCCAGTTTCTGCTGAAACGTGGAGGCTGTACCTGTAGGAAATCTTTCACTGTTTGCATTGATCTTGCCTTTTCCTCCATTTTCTTTAGTACCTTCTCAGCTTTAACACCAAACAATACATTTTTTTGAAGAGGTGCATCTAGTAATTTAGCTTTGACATGATCTGGTAAGGTTTGCTCTTTGAGCCAAGCATGTCTACATATGACAGACCCTGTAACAGCAGCTCTACATGAGGCCTCTAAAGCATCAAAACCACATTGCAAGGTATGTTTACCCACTTGCTCTGCACTATGCAATAAATCCTGCAACTCCTTTAAATCTGGTTGTTCAGGTTGTGTCATTTTGCTTTTCAACTGAGAACAAAAACTGTTGATACTTTAACATGGAACTGACAGTTTAATGCCCTCATGGTTAAAGTGGCCAAGGTGTATACCTTTTTCCCCCCACCTTTCTAAAGCTCTGGAATCCCACTCTGAAGGTAATGGGTTTTTGGCAGTAGAGGCCTTAATTCCCTTGGGACCCTGTGAAATATTTTCTGGGTCAGTAGCATGGCTTTTGTATAGGAATTGGTGTGAATCAGGAACCCGGTAATACCTGTCAGGTTTAACAGGAGCTGGAGGTAAAGAATCTGGGTTGAGGCTGGCTCCTGTGTACACATAATCTAATGTATCCAAAACAGGAGGGATAGCCAGAGGCCTGTGCTGAGGAAGCAAGAGAAAATCCCTAAGCCTTTTCTTGGAATCTGAGTAATTTTGGCCTTCCCAGTGAAAGTGTTCCCTCAAGGTATGTAAGGTTTCCCCAAAAGAATAGTCCTCAGGGGGGGAGACCGAGGGAATAGACTCCTCAGCATCAGAATCTTCAAAAGGGGAATATGAATATTCCTGGTCCTCAGAATGTTCTGAGGTAATAGAGGCTTGATCTGAGGAAGGGTAGTCTTCCTCCAGTCTGGGCCTTTTGTCCGAGGGTGGTTGAGAACCCCTGATAAGAGTAATCAAATCCTCTGCCATTTTGAGCATCTGTTTTTTAGGCATGGGGCCTTGAGAGGGGCTCTGTGGAGCTTGTCTTTTAGTTTTCGTGGCTGCTTTAGATTTTGTGAAAGCCTTAATGGAAAAAGAGGAAGGCCTGAAGACACCTTGAGAGGTTGCAGATCTGTCTAAACTCTGAGTTTCCCCGCCAAGAGTGGCGTCGGTATCTGTAGTCGGAGTGGGGGCCGAGGAGCCTGCCTCCTCGGGCACAGAAGACACCGCTAAAGAAGCGTCATCGGTACTCGGGCTGCGTAGGCGCCTCGCTGAGAACCGGAGCACCTGTAGCTGGCTTTAGCGTGGTGTCGGTAGAAGTCGCGGACCTCGTATGTTGGTCCTTATCTTTGCATCATTTACTCAAAACTGGAGCCGGAGTATCCAACGACATAATGTAATTAAATTTTTTACCAAAATAGTGCTGGGCGAACTCCACCCGACGCTTAATAGTGCGTTTGTTGAATCTAGCACAAAAACGGCAGGCCGAGACGTCGTGGTCTGGGCCGAAGCAAGGAATGCAGAAGGAATGGAAATCCTTATGCGGTATTTGCTTCCCACAAGTAATGCAATTATTAACTTTGACATCGGCCTGAGGCAAGAAAAGTTTCCCCAACGGGGTACTTAGCTTTCAAGAAGACTTCGGCTGAAAAATTTTCGTAAATCTCAGGAGCTGGCCGACTGGCACTTGCGAACTGCTTCTGCTTCGGGTACCGCGCGGCAAGAAAGACTGAAGAAAATGGCATCCGCTGGTTCTTTTATACCCCTGCCGCACTGACGTCAGGGAAGAAGCGATGACAACCGACGCCGGACCTAGACTTTGGAATTCGGCCGACTGAGGACACGCCTGACGGCAGGATAAACCCATCTGTTATAACTGCAGCTGTATGCACGATGAACATCCCATTCTTACCCACTCTGCAGGTTAGCCATGACCTTGTAAAACACAGCCTTGAGCAACCAAGTGCCTCTACATGCTCAATTCCTGCCAAGCAAACAAAATTCACTGGCAGACTTAAGCAGAAGTCTCCTAGACCCACACAAGTGGAATTGGAGCCCAACACCTTCAACCTTTTAATCCAGGGGTAGGGGACACTGGAGGTGGACCTTTTTCCCTCCCCTGAGAACCACCAGTTGAGCAAATTCTGCACCAGGAACCTTCACAGTAGGGCCTGGAAGGTGGATGCCCTATCCTTCCACTGGGAAAATCTCAAGTTATGCCTTTTCCCCTCTGCCCCTCCTCTCAAAAGTACTACTCAAGATCAAACAGGACAGGCCAAGGGCAATTCTTATTGCCCCAGACTGGTCACGTCAGCACTGGTACCCACTCTTGTGCAGTCTTGACAGTGCCACCCTGGCACCTTCATCAGACTCTCCTACCCTGCTTTTCTCAGCAGGAGGGACAGATTTTGCATCCACAGTTGCAAACCTTAAACCTTGCAGCTTGGTTTATCCCCTGAATACACCACCAGCAACCCTCAGCCAACAGGTACTGGACGTCATTCTTGAAACCAGAAGGCCTAGTACTAGGAAATCTTATGCTAAAAAGTGGAAAAGATGTGTTGTTCTTAGAATCAGTCTCAAGGAAAGGACACAGCGGTGCCCTTCTTACCTATAATCCTGGATTTACCTAGCAGAGCTACTCCAGAGGCCTATCCTTCTCCATTAAGGTTCATGCCTCTGCCATCTCAGCTCATTATAATACTGAGCCACCTCTTTTTTTCTCACCCTCATCAAACAGCTCCTGAGAGGGGATACAACTTAAGTCCCCCTAGAAGACCACCCACCCCTGCCTGGGGCCCTAACTTTGTACTGGAAAAGCTCACACTTCCCCCTCTTTTGAACCTGCTGCTTCAGTTAATTCCTGTCTTGGAAAACGGCTTTGCTTTTTGCCATAACTTCAGCAAGAAGAGTGTCTTGAGTTACAGTCGCTAATGGCTGTTGAACCCTTCATTATTTTCCGTGCTGACAAGGTTCCCATCAGGACTAACCCGTCCTTTATGCCTAAGTGGTGTCCAGTGTGGCTCTAAACCAAGCCATTCATTTGCCAATCTTCTTCCCTAATCCTCAGAATAAAGTGGAAATGATCCTGCACTCCTTGGGACGTGCACAGACTGCTCAGGTTCTACCTTTACAGGACTAAACCTGTCAGAAAATCTGACCAGCTGCTAGTCAGCTTTGCTACAGGGGCAGAGGGCAAGGCCATTTCAAAACAAACTATTTCCAAATGGATAGCACACTGCATCCAATTCTGCTACAAGCACCACAAAAAAACCTACCCCAAAGGGGATCAGACCTCATTCCACTAGGGCTACTTCCACCTCTACAGCATAACTCAGGGGAGTCCCTACCAAGGACATTCTGGAAGCTGTAACCTGGAGATCTGAAGTAGGGAGTTCATTTGTCAGCAACCTGTGGGTCTTGGATCCGATATCGGATCCGAGCCGGCAACTAGTTTCAAGCTAATGGATCCTAGCTCCTCCCTTCACCCATAATCCCCTGCTAACTCTCCATGACCTCAGATCTAGTTTGCCGTGCTTGTGGATAGCTGGATTCCTGTGAGCTCGTCTAGTACTTGGCAGTTAAATTTATATTTTTCTGTCAACTTTCTCATTTTTTCACAAAAATATTAAGTATTAGGTTCTCTGTAGAGTAAAAAAAATATATATATATATTTTTTCTTTTAAGTAGTTTTCCCTCCCTTCGCTGGTCGTTAGAGAGTGTGTGTTGTGTTTTGGGGCCTGTGTGTGTGTGTTACATTACTTTTTTCTTTAAGTATGGCTGAGGCCCCAAAAGCCATTTTTTCTAAATGTACCGAGTGTGGCCATAAGCTCTCCCCGGCTGATGGCCACACTCGCTCGTGCCTTGGGGTTGAACACCTCAGCTCAGGCTGTACCATTTGTGCAGCGTTCAACCCCAGGGCACTGAAAGAGCGGAGGTCGAAGCTGGTCTTGGCGGAACTTTTACCCCCGGACTCGGCTCTGGCCTCCGCTGCTCCCGTGGCTCCACCACAGGCTGTGGTTGCTGCCATTCCTGCCCCCCTTCCTCCAACCGGGACTCAAACTCCCGCTAAAGCGTCGGAGGACAGGGAGGCCAGGAGGGAGAAACGGAGGGAGAAGCATCACAAGCGGCGGGCCGAGACCTCCGTTTCGGCCCCGCCAGCTAAACGGGCTTCTCCCTCCACTGCTTCTAGGTCTCCTCCTCGGCTCTGATCCCCTTGTTTCTCCCCAGGGCCCGAGGAGGAGGCCCGATCTCCATCGAGGCGGCATTCCAGGCCTGCCTCGGTGACCTCTTCGAGATCGACCTTAAGTATGTCCGATGCAGACTTGGACCGGATGATGCGAAGGTTCATTCAGGCCCAGCTGCAGATGGGAGTGCTCTTGCCCCCCCCCCCTTTGGGGGGGGGGAGCTCGACACCTTTTTTCCATCCTATTGCTCCTTCTCCGACCCGCTATCCGGGTTCGGAGCCGAGCAGCGTTGGAGCCGGGGGTGGGTCGGCGCCGACAGTACTTGGTATTTCGGATCCAACCCTGCCCTCGAGCCTGTTGGATCCGACCTCTCGGAGCCGTGGCCCGAGCTTCGGATCCGAGGGATTGTGTGCCTTTGGCTCCGTCCAGGTCGGAGCGCACTGGTCCTTCGGATCCGATGGTCTCGGCGCCGGTTCCGATCCCTTCATCGGATCCGAGTGGGAGCTGACTCTCTGATCCAAGAGAGAGTGGTTCCCTTTCGGCTTTCGATGTTTTGGAGAGGGCTCTGTTGAGAGCATCCGGACCCCCGGTCCTGGTCTCGGCTCCTCTCTGCTGGGCCAGGCTTCCATCACCCGGCCAAAGGACATCCTGCTTCAATGTCCCAGATGGTTCCATTGGAACAGGATGTTGCTGGCAAGGCCTCCTCGGACAGCCCCCCCCCCCCCCCCGAGGAAGTGCCCCGCAAGCATAAGTGCAAGAGGAGGCACGTGGACTCCCCTGAGTCCTTAACTGAGGACATGGATTTGGAGGAAGGGGAAGGCTCCCCAAGATCACCCCCTGAGGATGTCTCCTTTGGAGACATCATGGAGATGCTGAGGATCAGAGGTGGGTGGTCTGCCCCCAAGTCTTCCTCCGATGAGTCCGTGTTTCTGGAGGCATTCAAAGCTGTCCCGTCTACCTCTTGGGTGTCCCCTCCGGCCGACCCCTTGGTGGACCTCATTACCACCAGGGCGTGGAAGGATCCGGACACCGTGGAGCCAATACAAAAACGCCCGGACAGAATACTTAGCCCCCCCCCCCCCAGACCGATCGCACTGGAGCAACGGCCCCCCCATAGATGCCATGTTGAATGCGACAGCCACGAAGAGGGAACTAACTCAGGAGAGCCCCTCAGTCCATCCACCGAGCAAGGAGTCCCGCTCGATGGACCGCTTAGGGAAGCGAGTTTTTAGCTCAGCGACCTTCTCGGTAAGCTCTCTGAACTATATGGCACGTCATCAGGATGCAGCGGGATCTTATCAAAGAATACGCTGCCTCCCGTCCATGTCGGTGGATGACAAGCAATTGTACTCCACCCGAATGTCCACTTTGAGATCAATTTCAAATACCTCTATGCGGCTATTGTCCCACACCACAGAGGGAGCCGCTAGGGCTAGCGGAGCAGGCCTAGTCATGAGACGTCAGGTTTGGCTCCGTCATTGTGACTTTGCGGAGCCTTTTTAAGCGTCTTTTGCGAACGCCCCTTTCGATGGTTCTGCCCTATTTGGCAAAACGGTTCACAGGACACTTGTCCAGAGCGGGAAAGATGGGAAGACGTTGTCTGCCGTCCGAGTCCGCGTCTCTGCTCCCTAGCGGTCCTTTTCGAAGAACCAAAAGGGTCAGAAGAAGATGTGGTTCCAGAAATCGCACCATTCTTAACCCGCTCCGGACAACCAGTCCTTCCGTACCAGAGGACAGGAAGGACGCCGCCCCAGGGCCGAGGGGCTCCGAGAAACTTTGGGTCCAGAGAACTTTTCTTTGAACGGCCCACGCAGCAGCCCTGAAGGGTTGCCCGGCTGCTCCACTCTGGAGGCAGTCGGGGGCGCTTCTCGGAGCACCTAGCGGCATGGGAGTCCATCACGACAGACCGCTGGGTGCTTCGCATTATATCCAGAGGGTACAAAATACCATTACTCCATGTCCCCAAATTTAAGAACCTCCCCGATGTACCACCCGATCAGAGGGAGGCCGCAGAAATTCAGCAGCTGCTAAGAAAAAGAGCCATCCAGCCCGTCCCCCAAGACCAGCTCGGATTAGGGTTCTACTCCAGGTTATTTTTGGTGCCAAAAAAGACGGGGGACTTGAGACCGATTCTAGACCTTTCCCGCTTGAACCTGTCAGTAACCAAGGAAAAATTCCCAATGGTCACTCTTCAATCTATTCTCCCCCTTCTAAGGGAGAACAATTGGATGTGCTCTATAGACCTCAAGGATGTGTACTACCACATTCTAATGGACAGACGATCCAGGAGGTTCCTCCGCTTCCGGCTGGGAGCCAGTCACTACCAGTTCAGGGTCCTTCCCTTTGGCCTCACCACAGCCCCCAGGGTGTTTACCAAGGTATTAGCAGTGATTGAGGCCCACCTGAGACTCCAGGGAATACAGGTCTTTCCGTACCTGGACGACTGGCTCCTGACCGCCCCAACAAGGCATCTACTTTGCTCAGCCAGAGATTTCTTTCTCCGCCTAGCCCCACAGTTAGGCATCACCATCAATGCCGACAAATCCCTTCTGGCCCCGACACAAGTCATAGAATTCATAGGAGCCAGAATAAACACCAGAGAGCTACGGGCCTTTCTAACTTCCAAGAGAATTCGGAATTTGCAACTCCATGTGCGGGCTATCCTCCAATCAAAGACTTCACCAGCGGAATTGGTCCTGAGGGCACTAGGCTCCATGGCGGCAGCGATTACGCTCCTTCCATGCGCCCGTCTGAACATGCGGGTACTGCAATGGACACTTCTAGTGCTATGGTCCTTTCTATCCCTTCCTCTTCACCACCCCATTGCTATCAGCAAGGCTTGCAGGAGGGCTCTATTATGGTGGCTCCAAGCTTCGGACCTCCATACGGGCCGTCCCTTCTGCACCTCTCCCTCTCTCGCCACGGTGACCACGGATGCCTCCCGCCTCGGGTGGGGGTGGGGGGGGGCATTATTCAGGCAGGACGGTCCAAAGCACGTGGAACGACACAGAGACCTCCCTGCATATCAACGTTCTGGAGATGAGAGCGGTGCTGTTCGCGTTGCAAGCACTTCAGAATCTCCTCCCGATAGGAACGATTGCAATTCAGTCGGACAACATGTCGGTTGTCTGGTACATCAACAAACGGGGGAACCAGATCTTACCCTGTATGCCGCGAAGCCATGAGAGTGTGGGAATGGGCGATCTCCACCAACCGCTTTCTGATTACAACGCACATTCCGGGACGGACCAACATCCTAGTGGACAAACTCAGTCGCACCCTTCTTACCCCGTACGAGTGGTCTCTCAATCCACTAGTAGCGAAGCAGATATTCGCAATATGGGGGCAACCCGGCTGCGATCTTTTTGCATCTCCCTCAAACACCAAATGCGGCAATTTCTTCGCTCTGATTCCCCCTCCAGGGGAAACTCCAAGAGACGCTCTGGTGCATGCTTGGCCACCCGGTCTACTTTATGCCTATCCTCCTCTACCCCTGATGCTGCAACTCCTACAGAAAGCCTCGCGGTTGGGGAGCAGGATGATCCTCATTGCCCCATTCTGGCCTCAGCAAATTTGGTTCCCTTACCTGTAGTCTCACCTAGTGAATCCTCCTTGGATTCTGGATCCCAGTCCGGATCTAATCTCCCATCTGACGGACTTACCGACCCCAAACCTGGACAATCTGAAACTGACAGCTTGGTTGCTCCAGTTCCGCTCCTAGTTAGGACTCCCGGTATCTCCTCACCAGGCAAAGCCATCCTTGTGGCAGCGCATAAGCCCTCCACCAGGAAAGTGTACCGCAGTAAATGGAAACGTTTCTCCATCTGGGCGGAGCATCATGATCTAGATCCCTTTACGGCTCCTCTTCCGTCCATATTAGACTTCTTAACCGAACTTTTTCAGGAAGGCGCTAGTTGTTCAACCGTCAAAGTGCAATTGGCAGCCATCTCACATTATCATGTGGGACATGATACAGGGCCGTTGATGTCGGCCAAGTTGTGTAAAACCTTTCTCAAGGGCACCTTCTTGCTTAGACCCCCTATAAAAGAAGCCATACCACCGTGGGATCTTTCACTAGTTCTTCAAGCCTTGACTGCTCCACCTTTTGAACCCGCTGCTTCAGTAGCTCTCAAATTCTTGTCCTGGAAAACAGCATTCCTTGTAGCCATCACTTCAGCAAAAAGAGTTTCGGAGCTTCAAGCTCTTTCTGTGAAGCCTCCTTATTTGATCTTTCACCCAGACAGAGTGTACCTCAGGATCAATCCCTCTTTTCTTCCCAAGATAGCATCAGAAACCAATATAAATCAATCCATAAATTTACCGGTTTTCTTCCCTAAATATCAGAATAAAGGAGAGTACAAGCTGCACTCATTGGATGTTCATAGGCAGCTTCGCTTTTATACTCCTAGAACAGCTGGTCATAGACAATCCGACCAGCTGTTCGTTTCCTTTGCCAAATTTAATTTGGGGAAAGCAATATCAAAAGTATCTCTATCACGCTGGATTTCTCAATGTATCCTATTGACGTACCAAGCCTCTGGGAGACCCACACCTGAAGGAGTTCGCGCACATTCCACTCGTTCCAGCTCTACTTCTGTGGCCTTCAAGTCTAGAGTTCCATTGGATGATATTTGTTCGGCAGCCACTTGGGCTTCATCTCATACCTTTATTAACCACTACAAACTGGACGTGATTTCTAGAGGGAGAGCATCCTTTAGCTCTGTGGTGCTTCGCAATATCCTTCCATGATGGCCACCCAAGGTTCAGGTAGCTGGGGACTCTGTCCCACAGGTTGCTGACAAATGAACTCCCTACTTCAGATTAAGAAGTTATGTACTCACCATAACGTTCCATCTGAGTAGGTAGCTTCATTTGTCTGCAACCATCCCCCCTCCTTCCCCCTGGCCTTCTTCGGATCTATTTTAGTTGGATACCCGTTTTTGGGTATATATTGAGGGGCAAACTCGATCTGAGGTCATGGAGGGTTAGCAGGGGATTATGGGTGAGGGGAGGAGCTAGGAGCTTGGATCCATTAGCTTGAAACAAGTTGCCGGCTTGGATCCGATATCGGATCCAAGACCCACAGATTGCAGACAAATGAAGCTACCTACTCAGATGGAACGTTATGGTGAGTACATAACTTCTTATTCTGTACACACCTTCACCAAGACTTCATTTGCCTATTTTTTCTAAATCCAGAGCTCTATTTGCTACAGCAGTCTTAGAAGGCCTGCTAGCCAGCCCTAACGCTTCTTGCCTGCCTCCACCCTTCCTCAGCTTTGAGAATCAATCCAAGTGTGATGACTGCAACAGTGAAATACTAAGAACATAGTACAGTTGTGTATACTTACCATAATTGTAGATATTCGAGTGTATTCACTGTTGCAGTCCTGGTTTCCTCTATCCCTTCTACTACTACTCTCTGTGGGCATTTTTACTGGCAGTGGTATTTGCTTTTTACTGGTGGTGTTCCCCACCATATACTAGCTTTCTATTTGGGGCAAGAAAAACTGATGTAATGGTGTCTGCTGCCTGTTTTATACCCCCTGACGACCTGACATCATGGAAGAAGTGACAGCATCTGACCCAGAAATCCCAAGACTCTGGTATTCGGGCCGACTGTGGGCTACCTGCAGACAAGATAACCCAAGTGTGATGACTGCAACAGTAAATACATTCGAACATCTACATTGATGGTAAGTGTACAGAACTGTACTTTTGTGTGACTGCACCGACATCTCTGTCTTCTAGTGATAGAAGTGCTTCCAGAGAGTGCAGTTTTTTGTTTAATCTTCTAGCATTTAGCAGCATGACCCTTGTTTTGACTGGTTAATTTTACATCGGTGATTTTGTTTTCGAGACCTTGGCTTAAAAAGGCACTTCGGGGGAGGCTAGAGCCTTTGCTAGCAGCTGAAAGCTTAGGGGTGCCAGTTGCAAACCATCTCTGGCAAGGCAGTGAGGTTTGTTGACCATTGCTTCCCAAGTAGACAGGACTGGATCCCCTTGGGATGACACCAGAAACTGTCAAGTTATTGAAATCAGTCATTTTTTGTTTATACTGTGGCATCATTTTAGGTGAGGGTAGTATGCTGCTGAAGGTTAGGGACAACCTGCCTGGGGCAGTTGCTCAGAGAGCACAATCATGTCTCTCTTCATATTGTCTAGTGAGGTACGTCTCGGGTCATCACACCAACATGAACTATGACAGTCATAATGGTACTTGTTGCTGAGAGACCTGAGTGCATGCGTGATTTGGTGAATCCTGGCAGTGGAGAGGCAGCTTGACCCTTGTCCAACCTGGTGAGTGGGACATCCATGTGCCTTACTGTTAAATCTCCAATGACAAGAAAACATGTTTTGTGAGTGTTACGCCTTACTCCCTTGGTGGGTGAGACACTGGTGTTGTGATGTGTCATGGGTGCTGTGGAGACTCTGTTAGCTCTAGCAGACTTGTGTTTTGGAGATCTCTGGTGTTTCGGTATAATTTTCAAGAGAATCTCCGCATATGTGGATTTACGTGTTTGATGCATACTGTGTGTATGAGTAGTAGTACCATGTGAATATGTAGTGGTGGATGAGTTGACAATCTTCTCCGTGTTACTGTTTTCGGTGAGAGAGAACATAGATTCTAGAATGTCCTTTTCATAGCTTCATAGGTGTGTAATATGCTAATGGCCCTGGAGTTTTTACAAGCCTAGCCCCAAGAAAATTGCCTGGGCACCGTGCCACAAGATGTTAGTTCACAGTGCCCCTATCCAATAGGGCAAATGGAGTGATCCCTGGAATGAACTTTGTTACCCATCCACTCGTCAAGATTTCTCTTGGAGAGCCAGCGAGGTGCTCTTTGACATGAATGAGAAGCTTATTCCAGAGTATGGGCAATCTTTGGGAGATGAACCTGTCCCTCCAGTTGTATGTACTGTTAATTGTGGTAATGAGGTTGTGATCTCTGGAGCGTGTGGTGCGGGGGGATTGGGATTTCTTTAGGTGTAACATTTCTAGTAGGGCTGAGTCGGACATAGCTTTGTAAGTCAAGCAGAGATCACCTCTTAAGTTGACGATAAGAGACTGAGAACAGCTGAAGTTTCTTGAGTCTGTCCATGTAGGACGTGTTTAAGGCCTAGGATCCTTTTTGTGAGGTACTTTTGTGGCCTCTCCATCTGTTGTAGCAGTCTGGTCAGGTACATGCCAAACTGGGCGTTATATTCGATGATTGGTCTAATGAGGGATGAGTAGAGAGGAATGATGACCTCTTTCTTCCTGGATGCAAAATCTTTGGTTATAAGATGTGACCCGTAGAAGGACTTTCTGACCACATTGGCAATGTGGTCGAAGGTGAGGTGGCTGTCGACCTGGGTGCCCAGATGGCTTATGGCCCTTCAGTGGGCTCCCATCCACGTGGCAATTCACGGGAACATGAGTTTTTTCCAAAAGGGATAACACAATTTTTGGCATTAAGCTTCAGGCCATGGTTCCGACACCAGTCATAGGTCTCAGAGAGGCCCTTTTGTAGGATGTCTGCATCACTTGGGGAGTTGATAATGACTCCTAGCTTGCAGTCATCAGCGAACTAGGTCAGCCAAAGTCGTCCTTTGTTGGCCTGGACTTCTGAGAAGTAGATGCCAAACAGGAGAGGGCCCAGGACCGAGCCCTGTGGGACACCACTCGTCACTGGTCAACAGTCTCACTTGGAATTCGCAACTTTCACTGTGTATGTCCTGCTTGTGAGACAATTTGCAACACACCTAGTGATGTAAGGATTGATGCCTGGTTTGATAAGTTTATCAATGGGTATGGGTTGTATTCCACTAGATCCGACGTCTGGCTTGTATACAAAAGCTTCAAGCTACTGCCTGTATGTGGGACGTCGAGTGTAGGCTCCTAGAACGGCGGCCATAAAAGGGACGTCCGCACGTACAGTTCTCAGACCCTTTTCACTGCCATTCAGAAAGGTTGACTCGTACGTTCGGTTTGCCATTGGAAACTGCATTTTGTTCTTCAGCTTCAGATAAGTACCCCATTGGGGATTTATTTTGTTGCTTCTGCCTTTTGTTATTGTTTATGTCATCCAGAAAGGGCAAATGTAGATGTGGAAGACACATTCTACATAAGAATAGTCACGAGCTCTGTTTTATTTTAGGGCCTACCCACAACCATAAGTCCTGTTTTGTGTGTCAGGCCTTTGTCCCTAAGACTTTACGTAGTCGTCGGTCTGCCTTAAATCTGTATCCAGAAAATGAATGTTCCGCAAGTTCCTCCGGGCCATCCTTGAAGAGGAAGGTAGGCAGAGCTAGGCCAGAGTCCTTTTTTCATGCGCCTTATCTCTCCAACGTGTACCCCTTGAGGTTGACGAAAACCCTGTGGTTCTGTTAGAGGTAGGGTCTGTCTATCTGGCAGGAATGGCAGTGGAAGCCATTAGGAGTGGGGATACAAGAATGTCCAAGGCTATGCAGATGTCCAGTTTGAACGATTTGGGGGAACCATGGATGTTCATCATGTTACCCTGCTGCAGTCATTACACTTGGGTTATCCTGCCGTCAGGCGGTCCCGCAGTCGGCCAGAGTTCCAAAGTCTTGGTCCGGTGTCGGTTGCTGTTGCTTCTTCCCTGACGTCAGTGCGCCAGGGGTATATGGGGTTGGGATGGTTGCCTAATGGTTAAGGTGTTTGCCTTACACACACAAGGTACAGGGTTTGAATCTCACAAGGGATAATTGGCTAGGCTTAAAATGGCTCCCAAGGGCAGTTAGCTTAGCACTAAACTATGAACTATGAGGCACCCGACGCAATTTTCTTCAGTCTTTCTTGCCACGCGGTGCCCGAAGCAGAAGCAGTTCGCAAGTGGCGGTCGGCCGACACCTGAGATTTACGAAAAATTTCAGTCTGAAGTCTTCAATAAAGCTAAGTACCCCGTTGGGGAACCTTTTCTTGCCTCGGTCTGATGTCAGAAAAAGTTAACAATTGCATTTCTTGTGGGAAGCAAATACCTCATAAGGACTTCCATTCTTATTGTATTCCTGGCCTAGGCTCAGACCACGACGTCACAGGTTGTCGGTTTTGTGGTAGGTTTAATAAACGAACTATCAAACGCCGTTTTGACTTCGCACGACTTGGTAGGAAATTTAATTATATCATGCCGTCAGAGCAGCCGACGACCGGCATGCATAAAAAACGCAAGGATAAGGACAGGCAGCCTAGGACCAAGCCAGACTCCGAGGCCTCTGCTGGGCCTGTCACCGGTTCTCCGGTTTTCAGTGAGGCGCCTACGCAGCCCCTGACGACCGCAGAATTGGAACCCCAGACAGCTGCGAATTCTCAAGCGGAGTGTACTAGACCGTCGCAGCCATCTTCATTAAGCCCTTCCGACACCGAAGCAGGAGATCCCGGTGCATTAGAAACACCTTCAGTTTCAGAAGGTGTCTTCAGACCGACTACTCTCACCATAAAATCTTATGCTAAGCTTAAGACTCCTCTAAAACCAAAAAAGACTGTACTTCAGTCTTCAGTTCAAGGCCCCATGCCTAAGAAACAGATGCTTAAGATGGCTGAAGATTCGATTACCCTAATCAGGGGTTCCCATCCCCCTCCAGATAAAAGACCAAGACAAGAGGACGATTATGCTTCCTTTTACCAGGTTTCAATTTCCTCAGATTCTTCTGAGGAACAGGATTACACTCTTCCCCCTTATGAAGACACTAATGCTGAAGACTCTATTCCTTCAGCATCTCCCCCTGAAGACTACTCCTTTGAGGAAACTTTACACACCATGAGCGAACATTTCCACTGGGAAGGGCAGGACTACTCTGATTCAAAGAAAAGGCTCTGAGAGTTCCTTTTACTACCCCAGCACAGACCACTTGCTGTCCCTCCAGTTTTAGACATTGTGGATGATGTTTACTTAGTCTAGTCTAAATCCAGACTCTCTACCCGCCTGCTCCAGCCAAACCAGACAGATACTACAGAGTACCTGACTCGCACAAATTCCTTTATAAAAGCCCTGTGGCTGATCTGGAGACAATTTCCCAGGGTCCCAAATGGGCTAAAGCTTCTATGGCTAAAAATCCAGTACCCTCTGAAAGGGATTCCAGAGCCCTAGATAGATGGGGGAAGAAGATATACACCTCAGCTACTCTGGCTATGAGAGCATTAAATTGTCAGTTTCACATGCTGAAATATCAGCAATTCCTATTGTCTCAATTAAAACAAAAACTGAGCACAATTTCTGAACAGTCTGAATTCAAGGAAATGCAGGATCTGTTGCATGCAGCTGAACAGGTGGGCAAACATACTTTACAATGTGGATTTGATTCATTGGAAGCTTCATGTAGAGCAGCTGTTACTGGGTCTGTCATACATAGACATGCTTGATTAAAAGAACAACCCCTACCTGATCATGTTAAAGCAAAATTATTGGATGCACCTTTACAGCAGGATGTCTTATTTTGGTGGCAAAGCAGAAGAGGTTTCAAAGAAAATGGATGATAAGGCAAAGTCTATACAGACGGTCAAGGATTTTTTACAGGTACAACCCCCTTGTTTCAGCAGAAATTGGCCAACAAAAAACTGGTCCTTTCCAGCTCCTGACAGATCACAGAGGGGCAAATACAGGCGCCCAAGGGGCAGAGGTCAGTCCCAAGGCCCTTACAAACATCACCAATGGGGTACTGCTACCCAGAAGGGAGGAGAAGACAGGCCCCAAGCTAGCAGAAGACAAACACAATGATTCAACCCTCAAATTCCCAAGCAAATCTCTCTTGGCAGCTCCGTTGGGAAGAAAATTAGCACTTTCTGCAGACAACTGGCACATCATCACAAAAGACAAATGGGTCCTAAACATTGTCTCACAAGGATACAGATTCCACTTTCATACCTTGCCAAGGATAAAATGAACGCCAAACCTGCCACCGAATCAATGGGCAGAAGCACAAAAACAAATTACAGCTCTCATGGACATGTGAGCCATTCAACAGGTACCTACACAAGAGCAAGGACAAAGATTTTACTCTACTCTTTCTAGTCCCCAGAAAGGACAAAGCATGGAGACCCATTCTGGATCTTTCAATTCTGAACACCTATCTACAAGTACCAAAATTCAAGATGCTAACACTACAGCAGCTTCTTCCCATGCTGGGCAAGAAGGCTTGGCTAGTAACGTTGGATCTCAAGGAGGCAGGTTCAACCCATTATCAATTCTCTGCACTGCCCTTTGGCTTATCTACTGCGCCCAGGGTCTTCACAAAATGCCTGGCACCAGTAATTGCATACTGCAGACAGAGAAATTCAAATATACCCATACCTGGACGACTGCCTTATTCAAGCAGAAAGCGAGGACAGTCTTTTAAAGCATCTGGCATTTGTCAAACACCTTCTAAGTTGCCTAGAGTACACAGTAAATGAAAAGAAATCAAAACTAGTGCCCTCACAAAACATAATATTCTTGGGTTCCAGCTTGAATACAACGGCCCAGATGGCTTATCTCATGCCAGACAAGCAACAACAGCTGACTCAGTACTTCAAAATAATGGCAACAAAGACCAAACTCCCTGCAAGAAAAATTCTGCAGGCCTTGGGATTCATGGCATCTTGCATACTACTAATACCATTTGCAAAACTGCATATGAGGAAATTACAATGGTACCTGAAAAGCGTATGGACTCAGCACAGCCACAGCTTAGAAACAATGATACCACTCATTCCCTGCCTTCAACAGGAGTTTCTATGGTGGGAACAGGCATGTCACCTCAACAAGGGCCAGCCTTTCACCCTACCCACAGCCAGGCAAACTTTAACAACAGATACATCGGACTATGCCTGGGGAGCACACATGGCAGGACAGTGCATTCAGGGCAAATGGACTACAGATCAAAGGCATCTGCATATCAATCAAAAAGAAATGCTAGCAGTACTGAATGCCCTAACAGCCTTCAAGGATCTCTTACACCCAGGACAACTAATAATAAAGACGGACAATACCACAGTAATGTGGTACATAAGCAAGGGGGCACAAATTCCTACTCCCTATGCAGGCAAGCAATGACCTTGTGGAACACAGCACTGTCTTACCAAGTTCAACTACAAGCACAATTCCTGCCAGGAAAGAAAAACACATTGGCAGACAACCTAAGCAGAAACATCATGGATCCCCACGAGTGGAAACTAGATCCACAAGTATTTGCAATGATAACTCAAAAATGGGAACGCCCAGACATAGATCTGTTTTCCAACCCCCAAAACTACCAACTTCAAAAATTTTGCACAAGGACATTCCACCCGCAAGCTTGGAAAGTGGACGCCCCCTCATTCAGTTGGAAGTCAGATTAGAGAGGCCACAAATGGTACTCATTGCACCAGACTGGCCACTCCAGCACTGATATCCAATTCTAAGGAACATGGCCCACGGCCCACCATGGATTTTACCACAAGTTCCTCACCTGCTCACAAGAGACAATCAGATTCTACACAGCCAGCTCAAGACTTTAAACCTGGCTGCATGGCAAATTACCTAAACAACCAGCCAACACATCTATCCAAAGCTGTTATCGATGTCCTTCTGGAGGCCAGGAGGCCTAGCACCAGGAAAACCTAATCAGACAAATGGAAAAGATTTTGCACCTGGAACCAGGCTAAAGGCCAAAATCCCCTTGATCCAAGCATTCCTCAGATTCTACAATATTTAACTGAGATGTTGCACAAAGGACTTTCCTTTTCATCTGTTAAGATCCACGCCTCAGCCCATTACAACACGGATCCCCTTTTATTTTCACATCCACTCCTAAGACAGTACCTCAGAGGGGCTAAGAACATAAGACCGCCCAGGAGAGCACCAACACCTACTTGGGATGTCAACTTTGTTCTGGAAAAGCTTACTCTGCCGCCCTTTGAACCAGCTTTTTCAGCTGATTTAAAATTTCTTTCATGGAAAACTGCCCTGCTGCTAGCAATAACTTTAGCTAGAAGAGTCTCAGAGCAACAGGCACTAATGGCAGTGGAGCCTTTCCTCATTTTTCATCAAGACAGTCTCTCTCTATGAACTAACCCTTCATTTATGCCAAAGGTGGTATCCAGTGTGGCCTTAAACCAAACCATTCATTTGCCCACCTTTTTTCCAAATCCCCAGAACAATGGAGAAAGACTTCTGCACTCTTTGGACATTCACAGGCAATTACGCTACTACTTGGATAAAACTAAGGCCTTCAGAAAATCTGACCAGCTCTTTGTAGCCTATGCTGCAGGATCACAAGGAAAAGCTATCTCAAAACAGACCATTTCAAAATGGATAGGACAATGCATACGTTTCTGCTACTCGCATCATGGGAAACCGGTACCTGCTAACATTAGGTCCCACTCCACCAGGGCTACAGCTACATCAGCAGCCTTTCTCAGGGGTTGCCAACCAAGGATATTCTCGAAGCTGCAACTTGGAGTTCAGTGCACACCTTCACCAAACACTATCACTTGCCTCTATATTCTAAGACTAGAACTGGTTTTGCCACTGCAGTTTTGCAGGGCCTACTAGCTTCTTCTAATCCTGTTTAACTCCACCACCCATCCTTAGCTTTGGGATTCAACCCAAGTGTGATGACTGCAGCAGGGTAACACGATGAACATAGTACAGTTTTGTACCTACCATAAATGTAGATGTTCGAGTGTTCACCCTGCTGCAGTCCAGGTTACCCTCCCTCCCTCTGAACTAACTAGACTTATCTATACCTTTCTATTCTTTACAACCTCTGTGGTTTATTTGCTTGTGACTGAAGGTATTGTTTTATTTTTATATATATATTTTTATATAGCAATATGTATTGCTTACCTATTGGGTGCACCTGACATCTGGGGCAAGAAAAACTGAAGAAAATGGCGTCGGATGCCTCTTATATACCCCTGGCCCACTGACGTCAGGGAAGAAGCGACAGCAGCCGACGCCGGACCAAGACTTTGGAACTCTGGCCAACTGCGGGACCGCTTGACGGCAGGATAACCCAAGTGTGATGACTGCAGCAGGGTGAACACTCGAACATCTACATTTATGGTAGGTACAAAACTGTACTTTGCTTATTTTAAAGGACTCTGGAACTGGTCCATTTCCCTTCCAAAAAGAAGCTCTGGGCGTTAGGCTTCCATCTGGTCTTGCTCCTTCCCTAGAAAAACCTGCCACAAAGAAACTAAGCATTCCGTAGTGCCTAGTACTCCTACATCGGACTGGGAAGTTTTCTTGCAAGGTCTTTTTAAGGCCTTGATGGCCCTCAGGCCTACGACTTTGGTTTCTCCTATTTCGGGCCCTGCCTTCTTTTTCCCTGTGCTGCTTTCAGGTTCCCAGTTGTCTTTCTCTAATCTTCCAAGCCAGGACTCTTATTCAGATGGATCTTTTTCAGATGAAGACTCTAGCTTCCTTCCCCCTTGGAATGTGCTTCTCCAGAGGAAGAGTCTAGTGGGCAGACTCCCCAATGGAAGAACTCTCGTTTGGAGAGAGAGTTAATAAGATGAGGGAATTCTTTAAGTGGGATTCTTCCCAAATTTCAGAGGAACGAAAGAGATACTATGACTTACTTCAGTTGGGCACCTCTGCACCAGCAGCTGTCCCTCCAGTGCTTCCTGCTTTCCTAGATGCCTTTGCATCATCTTCCAAGACTCTAAATTCACAGGCACCAGCTCCTACAAGACCTGTCCATTTTGATACAGTCTCTAAGGATTGCAAATTTCTGTGTGTCCTTCAGCTGATCCTGCTGTTGCTATCATCTCAAATAAATCTTCTCGTGTTTTTCCTTCCACGAAATTGCTTCCCTCAGACAAAGAAAGTAATATTTTAGAAAGGTTGTGAAAGAAGGTTTACACCTCTTCCACCACTGGCAGTCCGAGACAATTAACCAGACTCTCATATCTAGGTATTCTCTAGCTTTGCTCTCCCAAGCTTCTTGGGCCCTGCCCCAACTACCTGACTCAGAAGCTAGGTCATTATGTCTTTCTCTCTTGGCTACATCTTCACAGGTCACCTGCATACCATTAAATGCATCTATGATGCTGTAGGAGCTTCCTCCAGAGCTGCAGCTTCTGTTCTCTGGCGATGCACTTTGCATTTACAGGCTGTCCCAGAGGACATCAAGGCAAAATTGTTTGATGCTCCCTTGGACATTTCTTCTCTGCTCTTTTTGGTAAGGTTGCTACAGAACTTTTTAAAACTCTGAAAGAAAAAGGTAAGGAGCTCCAGAATTTAAAGCACCTGCTAATTTCTTCAGTTCCTAAATTTCATAGGAACTTCCCCGCTAAAAACTCCTTTTTATTAAGAAACACTCTAGATATTCTTTGTGTTTCACTGTTGCAGTCATCACATTTGGGTTATCTGCTTGCAGTAGCTCTCAGTTGGCCTGATTAACAACGTCTTGGGTCCTGCGTCGGTTTCTGCCCCATCTTCCATGACGTCAGGTAGTCTAGTATAAAGCATGCAGCTGACTCCATTACATCAGTCTTTCTTGCCTAGCGGTGCCCAAAGTGAAGCAGTTCGCAAGTGCCGGTCGGCCAACTCCTGAAATTGTCGTTTTCAAGTTCCAGAACCGAAGTCTTCAACTAAGCTAAGTACCCCGTTGAGGAAACTTTTTCTTGCTCTAAACCGATGTCAGTAAAAGTCAATAATTGTATTTCTTGTGGAAAGCAAATACCTCAAAGATTTTTATTCATACTGTATTCCTTGCCTAGGCCCTGACCACGACATTCCTTGCTGTTGGTTTTGTGCCTTATTTAAACAACTATTCGTCATCTGTATATTTACGCTTCTAAATATTTTGGTACTCTGTTCAATTATCCAGATACGGCTTTCTGAAAAAATGCAAAAATTAAAAGACAGACCGCATAGGTCCGAAGTTGCCGACGACGGTTCTGCTAAGCTAGTCGCCAGTTCGCTGGTACTCGCTGAGGTACTGAGGCACTTTCGTAGCCCCTGATACCCGCTACTTAATATTCACAGACCTCTACCGAGACCCATTCAGAGTCCGTAATGCCGCGAGATGCTTCAACTATTGAACCCGTGGATGTCTCTACCTTGGATTGGTCCAGAGCTGCTGTGCAGGCACCGGGTTCTGAGGGGGTGTATTCAGGCCTACGGACTTGCATATTAAACTGACGCCTCCTTCTTTACTTAGGCCTAAATCTTGATCCATGCCTAAAAAACTGACTGCCAGGCCACATGCTCAGGCCCCTATGCCTAAAAACAAATAAGAATGGCTGAAGATCTAATAACTCTAATCAGGGGTAGCGAAACCCCCCCCTTCTAAGAGGCCTAGGACTGAAGTTGATTATGAATCTTCTGATCAGGATTCTGTTTTCTTCTGATGATCTGGATTTGCCCTTATCTACTTATAAAGATTCTGATGCAGAGGACTAAATTCCCTCTGCTTCCCCTCCTGAGGATTTTTATTTTGGGGAAACCTTACATAACTGTACTGTAAGGTAGCATTTCCATTGGGAAAGCCAGGATTTTTCTGATTCCAAAAAGAGGCTTAGGGATTTCATTCTCCTACCTCAGCATAGGCCTTTAGCTATTCCTCCTGTACTAGACATTGTTGATGCTTTTTCAGAATCTAGTTTGGTCCCTGATTCCCTGCCTTCTGCTCCCAGAAAACCTGACAGATACTACAGGGTCCCCGAGTCCCACAAGTTCCTTTTTAAAAATCCTATTGCAGATCCAGAGACTTATTTCACAGGGGCCCAAGGGCATTAAGGCTTCTACTGCTAAAAATCCTACCCCTTCTGATAGACTCCAGGATGCTGGATAGATGGGGTAAGAAGGTTTGCACTTCTGCAGCCTTGGCCATTAGGGCTGTAAACTGCCAGTTTCATATGTTAAAGTATCAGCAACATGTTATTGGACTGCTTAAACAGAAAATGATGTTGATTCCTGACTGTGGAAAATAAAGAATTACAGGATTGAATGCATTCTGCTGAACAAGTTGGAAAACATACTTTGCAGTGTGGTTTTGATTCATTAGAGGCCTCTTGCAGGGCTGCTGTTACAGGGTCTGTGCTCAGAAGGCATACTTGGCTTAAGGAGCAATCTTTGCCTGATCATGTTAAAGCTAAATTGTTGATGTTCTTTTAAATCAGGACCGCCTGTTTTGCAACAAGGCTGAGGAAGTTCTTAAAAAGATGGAAGATAAAGCTAAATCTATGCAAACTGTTAAAAGATTACTTACAAGTTCAGCCTCCTAGATTTAGTAGGCACTAGCCCTCTAAGAATTGGTCCTTTCCAACCCCTTCCAAGTATTCTCAAGCCAAACCCAGACACAGCAAAACCCCCGGGTTTCACTCCCAGGGGGCACACAGAACTAAGCAGTGGGGGGGCCTCCACTTCCAAATCTGGGAATAATAAGACTCCCCCCTATGGTAAACTGTCTCAAAAACTTTGCCCATTTGGGGGGAAGATTGCTGTTCATGCAAAGAATTGGGAACTCATTACCCAGGACAAATGGGTTTTAAATATAGTGTCCCAGGGATACAGATTTCACTTCCACACATTGCCAACAGCAATTGGGTGGCCAGACCTACCCTCAAATCAGTGGCAGAGGCACAAAACCAAGTATTTCCTCTCAAGCATGGGGGGCTATTCAACTGGTACCAGAAGAAGAAAAGGGACAAGGTTTCTGCTCAAGACTTTTCCTGGTACCCAGAAAAGACAATTCATGGTGTCCTATCCTGCACCTGTCTACTCTAAACACTTTTTTGGAGATCCCAAAATTCAAGATGCTGACTCTTCAGTTACTTCCTATGCTAGGCAAAGATGCCTGGTTGGCAGCACTAGATGATAAGCATACCTACACATTCCAATCAGGGAATCTTGCAGAAGATACCTACGCTTCAAAGCAGGCCACACGCACTATCAGTTCTCTGCACTGCCCTTTGGCTTATCTAATGCGCTCAGGGTATTCATAAAGTGCCTAGCTCCAGTTATTGCATTTTGCAGGCAAAGAAATGTTCAAATATACCCATACCTGGACGATTGTCGTAATTCAGGCAGAAAGCCAGGACATACTTTTGAATCATCTGGCCTTTGTACAAAGGGTTCTAACTTGTCTGGAGTACACCATAAACGAAAAGAAATCACACCTGGTACCCTGTCAACAAGTTATATTCCCGGGAGCAAGCTTGAATACAACTTCCCAGATGGCTTACCTCACGCCAGAAAAACAAATTCATTTGACAACCTACTTCAAACAAGTGGCCACAAAAAAACCTATCTGCAAGACAAATACTGCAAGCCTTTGGGGTTCATGGCCTCCTGCATTCGTCTAATTCCATATGCAAGACTGAATATGAGGAAACTACAGTGGTATCTAAAAAGCCTATGGTGTCAACATTCTCAAGACCTGGAAACAATGAATCTGATATTAATCCTCATTCATTCCTTACGTGTGGGTATCTGTTCCGAGCTAGGAACCGAGCCAGCCATTTTCCAAGCTCGCGTCAGCTTCAAGCTCTCGAGCTAAACTCTTACCCACAATTCCCCTCTCCCTGTTACCTCAGATTTCGTTTGCCACGTTGCCATCTGGTCGTGTCAAGCTACTTCTCTTGAGCTAAGTACAGTCAATTGTTTTAATTGCTTTACAAATTACTTTTCTGTCAGACAAGTTGATATTTTATTGTCTCTTGCCCTTTCGCATCTAGCGTTCATAATTTCCTCAGGTTTTTTCTCTCCTTTACTTACCCTTTTTACTGCGAGGTAATTTCTCCTTACCATCGTTGTTAATCTTTTTCCCTTTTTCTTTCATACCTTCAGGTACTGTCTTTTTTCTATTTGTTAATATGGCAGATAGAGTAGTCCGGGGTTTAAGTGGTGTTCTGAATGTGGACACAAATTGCCTACTTCTGATGCACACTCTTTGTTTGGCAGTTTCCCATTTATCTGTTGAACCTGCTTGTACTATTTGTGAGAACTTTTCTAATAGAACTTTGTTAGGAAAAACAAGCTGATACTGAAAAGACTTCTAAAGTCTCCCTTTTCAGAGGCTATTTCTGGGTCAGAGGTCTCGATCCCTCCTAAAGCCCATAAGAAAATGGATGTTTCTACTAAGGCTAAATCTTTGCCTTCATCCCCGACTGGGGACTCTCACCAACCAAAACCTAAAAAGGCTAAAATTTCTGCTTCGGAGCTCTGTCAGCCCCAGTGCTTTCGGTGCCCAGACCTTTGGCTCCATTAGTGATTTTGCCTCCATCCTCTCCTGCAGCCTTCTACATATCGGCACCAAGGGGCTCCTCGGTTCAGACCATTACCACTGTATCGGCACCAACCGTTCAGTCGGCGCAGACCTTCACCGCGTCGGCTCAGAGATCTTCCTCTGAAATGAGGCCTTTATTGTTGACTCCAGTTTTGTCTTCCAGCTTCGGCACCGACAACCACTTCGGCACAGATCCCTGTGCAGACAATGACATCGGTACCGATGACTACTTTGGTGCAGGCTACAGTAGTTCAGTCTTTCTCTGCACCCTCGTCCTCTGTGCGGTCAGATGAGATGGGCACCTAGTCTGCCTCCTTTGTGGACAGGCCTGTTTCTCCCTCAGTCTCTGTGAGGTCCACTAGAAGTCTTTCTGAACATGATGTGTTTGCATCTTGTGGACCAGGCATTCTTGGCCAGAGGTGTTCCCACCTCCAGGAACTATCCTTCCTTGGGAGGTGATCATCCATTTCCAAAGATACCTTCTTATTCTTCTCCTTCATTATAGGTTCATAGGTTCATGGGTTCATACTAGGCTATCTGCCCTAGGGCATTTATAAGTCTAGCCCAGATTTTTTTGGCTTACGCCACCCCTTTAGATTGAAGGATATTATGCCCATTATTTTGCTGTACCTCTGTCAAGCAGTGACACTGATGTAATCCCTGGGGTATACCTGCGGTCTCCCATCCATTGGTCAAGATTTCTCTTGAACAAGGCCAGCGAGGTGCTTCATTGCCTTTGAAGTCCATGGATATAGTACAATCTTCCCCTTCTGTGGTTCCCTTTATGGATTTCACTAAGGAATCGCAGTTGCCTTCGTGGCAGGAAAGTTTTGCTACGACCCAGGATGTCGGCTGTGACACGCATAGCTTGCTGCTCCACAGCCATCCCGAGACTCAGTCGGCAGGCTGAGCCACTTAGGGGAGGAGTGCCCCCTGTCCTAGACATACACTCCTCTCTGGGTGGACCAACCTTCCAACTGATGGAGAGGGCTTTTGCTGCTGCTGGAAATACCGGACTGTCTATACCTCCGCCCTCCTCTGGTACACTGGTTTCACAAGTCGCACCTAGCGGTCACTGGGTGCAAGGGCCTCAGGAGAATCCCCTTTTCCGTTGTCTTCCCCAGCTTCTCTCGCTGAGGAGGTCCACCGAAAAAGTTCGCGTAAGAGGAAGCACATGGACTCCACAGAGGAGTCCCTCACCGAAGAGATAGATTTCGATAAGGGGGAAGGATCCCCTCGGTCACCCTTTGAGATATCCTTTGGCGATATCCTTGAAATTCTGAAACCGAGAGGTGACTGGCGGCCCTCTAATCCAACCCCTGAGGAATCTGTGTTCCTGCAGGCCTTTCGCGCCCAGCCCCCTACCTCCTGGGTTACTCCACCTGCTAATGAACTTGTGAAGTTCATCGTGCAGCGTGCTTGGAAAGCCCCTGATGCTGTTGAAGCTATTCCCCGGAGACTAGATAAGATCTTTTCCCCTCCTGCTTCAGATCCCCATTGGTCCAAAGGTCTTCCTGTAGATGCTTTGGTGGTGGCGGCCGCAACAAAAAAGGATCTGGCAGAAGAAAGCCAGACTGTCCCACCCGCCTAACAGAGAGTCCCTGGCCCTGGACAGAATAGGGAAGCGCACCTTTTCTTCAGCGACCTTTGCTATCAGGTCCCTGAATTATATGGCACATTTTACCAGGCTTCAAAGGGATCTGGTTTCTGAGCTCTCTGAAACCTTGGCTGGTGCAGTGTCTGAGGTCCGTGACAAAGTGGCCTCTCAGCTGGCCACCATTGAGTCTATATCTAACTCCTCTATGCGATTGATATCTCACGCATCAGAAAGAGCAGCTAGAGCGGCGGGTTCAGCTGCAGTCTTGAGACTACACGCCTGGATGCGCTTGTGCTACTTCTCGGAACCTTTTAAGTCTTCCTTTCTTAATGCTCCCATTGAGCCCTCCTCGTTTGGGCCCAAAGTTAAAAGCACACTGTCCAGATGTGAACAAGACTGTAAGACCCTTTCTGCCATAGGTGTCCGTTATTCTTTCCCTCAATGTGCTTTCTCCCAAAACAAAAGAGTGGGAAGATATGGTTCAAGAAATCTCAGGGTCCTTTCCGTGACACACAGGCCAAGTTCTCTCCCAGAGGCAGAGGGGGGAAACTCACAGGGAAGACTCTCCTTTCGAGGCAGAGGGTGACCACGTAACCAGGGTTCCAGCGATTCTTTCCCTGATCAATCCTACCAGCGCTCCTGAAGATTGGCCCAACTCCTTTCCTCTGGAGGTGGTTGGGGGAGGTTGGGGGACGTTTCTCCTTGTACCCTTCTGCCTGGCTAACCATCACCACCGATTCTTGGGTACAAAGGATCATAACCAGAGGTTATCATATCCCCTTCGATCTTTGTCCCATCCCTTTAAAAACCTTCCTGACGTTCTACCCAGTCAAAGGGAAGAAGCAGTACTAGAGATAGAAAAGCTGTTAAGAAAAAGAGTCATCCAAATAGCCCCTCCAGACCAGATAGGATCCGGATTCTACTCAAGACTATTTTTGGTGCCATAGAAAACCGGGGACTGGAGACCAATTTTGGATCTCAGTGTATTGAACAAGTTTGTGAGAGTACAAAAATTCCGGATGGTTACTATACAGTCTATCTTCCTGCTTTTGGAAAAAGACGATTGGATGTGCTCTATAGATCTTCAAGATGCGTACTACCACATAAAGGTGGACAGGCCATCAAGAAGATTTCTGCGCTTCCAGTTCAGAGTACTGCCCTTCGGACTCTCTACAGCCCCCAGAGTGTTCACAAAGTGCATGGCAGTTGTCACAGCTCACTTGCGACTTCAAGGATTCCAGGTGTTTCCATACCTAGATGACTGGCTCATTTCCACCCCCACCAGACATCTACTGGAAAAAGCCCTGGCATACTCTCTCCTCGCTGCTCAAATGCTAGGCATAACCATAAACTGGCAGAAATCCAATCTCACCCCATCTCAGTCAACAGAATTCGTAGGGGTTATCTTGGACACACAAAACTGCAGAACTGCTATTCCGGAGCACTGAATTTTAAGGATAAAGCAACAATTAATTCCAATCCTTTCAAAAGAAAAATCCACAACTCACTGGGTTCTACAGCTGTTGGGTTCCATGGCAGCCTCAATCACCATTGTTCCCCAGGCCAGGTTTCACATGAGGCTTCTACAGTGACTACTGCTCACCCAATGGTATCCTTTCCAGCATCCTCTTTCAGCCATGGTTCAAGTAACCCACAGGTGCAAACGGGATTTAAATTGGTGGATGAGACACAATCTCTCTCAATGGTCTCGCCCCTTCTCCCCCCAGCAACCCAAGGCCACATTGATCACGGACGCCTCCCTGATGGGGTGGGGGGGAGGCTATGTCAGGGACACAGTCCAAGGCACTTGGTCCCAACTGCAGGCCCATCTGCATATAAATGTTCTGGAGCTGAGGGTGGTGCTTCTGGCGTTGCAAGCATTTCATCCCTTGCTGCCGTCTGGGACAATTGCAATTCAATCAGACAACATGGCGGTGGTCTGGTACATCAACAAGCAAGGTGGAAACAAATCTTACCCCCTTTGTCGAGAGGCCATGAGGATGTGGCGATGGCTACCAACCGTTTTCTTCTAGCAATGCACATTCACGGGAGTTCCAGCGTGATAGACAGACTCAGCAGGTGCATTCTTCAACCTCACGAGTGGTCCCTGAATCCCTTGATAGCGGTGGAGATCTTCCACCGCTGGGGCTGACCTTGCTGCAACCTCTCTGCATCCCCGACCAACTACAAATGCAGCAACTACTTTGCCCTGATTCCCCCTCCGGGACAGTCACCCAGGGATGGCTCTAGTCCACGATTGGCCCTCGGGTCTTCTCTATGCATTTCCGCCCTTTCCTCTCATTCCCCAGTTTCTGAAGAAAGCCCGATGGTTGAAGAGCAAAGTAATCCTCATAGCACCATATTGGCCACGACAGATTTGGTTCCCATTCCTTTGGCCTCACCTACTAGATCGACCATGGATTCCCCATCCAATCTCAGAGTTGATCTCACACCCACAAAACCTGATTCATCCTAACCTGAACAGCCTGAAGCTAACGGCTTGGCTACTCCAATTCCCTTGATTGCTCGGCAGAATGATCTTTCTTTACCAGTACGTGATATTCTCATTGCTTCTCACAAGTCTTCCACTAGAATTACTTATCTGAGCAAGTGGAAAAGATTTACCTGTTGGCTGAAAGATAAAAAGTAGATCCCTTTTCAGCACTAGTGCCGATAATACTAGACTATCTGGCCGACCTTTTTCAATCGGGTCTATCGGCCTCTACCATTAGAGTTCATTTGGCTGCAGTTTCTAATTTCTTTGAGGGTGTCCAAGATTTCTCTCGTGTCCCATAAATTGTGCAAGACCTTCATAAAAGTGGGAATAATCTGAAGCCACCTTTTAGAGAACCTATTCAACCATGGGATTTATCATTAGTTCTACAAGCTCTGACAATGGCGCCTTTTGAACCAGCCTCTTCTTGCGACCTCGGGTATTTGTCATGGAAAACCTTGTTTTTGGTCGCTATTACTTCTGCCAGACATTTCTGAACTTCAAGCTTTATGTATCAGGAATCCATACTTGAATGTCCTTCAAGGATGCATCTGCAGTCCTAACAAATGGGTTGTCCTGGCCTCAGGCAGCCCTTCGGTCGGCCGGATTCCAAAGTCTGGGTCTGGCCTCGGCTGGTGTCGCACTTCACCCGACGTCATAGCTGCAGTTCTTCGGGTATAAAGGCATCAGCCGACGCCATTTTCCTCAGTCTTTCTTGCCGCGTGGTGCCCGAAGCAGAAGCTGTTCGCAAGTGCCGGTCGGTCAGATCCAGAGATTACTACTACCGAAGACTTCTAAAAAGCTAAGTACCCCGTTGGGGACTCTTTCTTGCCTCAGCCGATGTCAGAAAAAGTGAATAACTGTTTAACTTGTGGGAAACAAATACCTCATAAAGACTTCCACTCTTACTGCCTACCTTGTTTAGGCCCAGACCACGCTTGTTTAGCCTGTGCTTCCTTCAACCGACGGACGCTTAGACGTCGGTCGGAGTTTGCAGAGGAGTTTTTCGGCTCTGCTTTTGCTTATATCATGCCGTCGGAGACTCCGACTTCACATTTAGCTAAAAAGCGTAAGGAAAAGGACCGACACTTGCGGTCCGCGATTTCGGCCGAAACCGCGGTTAAGCCAACCGCGAGTGTCTCTGTTTCGGCTGAAACCGAGTCTGCGGTTCTTCCTTCGGCCGAAAGCATGCCCCCTACTACCGAGGCCTCTTCCAGCATGGCTGAATCTGCTACTGAAATTCCACCTGCTCTTATAGTTTCTCAGGATTTATCAGATACTATTCCCCTAGATGTATCTACTGCTGCACGTGGAGCTGCTAGGCCCCCTGCATCCATGTCAATTAAGGCCTTTGCCAGGGCTAAAGCAGCTAAATCTTCCAAGGCCGTGCCTACTAAAGCCCCCTCTCACAGGCCTAGCTCTAGTACTCAAATGCTTAGTCTAGCAGAGGATCTCATTTCTTTGATCAGGGGATCCCAGTCTCACCCTGATAGGGCCTCTCAACCCCCTCCAGAGAAGAGACCTAGAGCAGAACCCCCTGGGCCAGTTTCTACTGATTACTCCTCAGATGATTCAGAAAATACTAACCCTCCAGAGGGCCCTTATTCTCCATATGAGGACTCTGATGCAGAGGACTCCATTCCTTCTGCCTCTCCTCCTGAGGAATTTTCTTTTGGGGAAACCTTGCATGCTATGAGGGAACAATTTCAATGGCAGGGCCAGGATTTCTCAGACTCTAGGAAAAGGCTTAGGACTTTTTTGCATTTACCACAGCATAGGCCTTTAGCCATTCCTCCAGTACTTACTGTTGTGGATGATGCATTTAATGATGCTTGTACTGCTCCTGATTCACTCCCTCTGGCCCCTGCTAAGCCCGACAGATACTACAGGGTTCCGGACACACATAATCATTTGTATAAGGCTCCTTTTGCAGATCCTGAAACTATTTCACAGGGCCCCAAGGCTGTAGCAGCTTCCTCTGCCAAAAACCCACTCCCCTCTGAAAGGGAATCTAGGGCCTTGGAGAGATGGGGTAAAAAAGTTTATACTTCTGCTACTCTTTCGGCTAGAGCCTTAAACTGTCAATTCCACATGATTCAGTATCAGGAATTTATGTTAGATCAGTTATCTAAAAAGCTGTCCTCACCTGAGCCTTTAGACAGAAAGTCACTTCAGGAAATGGTACATAACATACAGCAGGTCAGTAATCATTCCTTAAAATGCGGCTATGATGCACTGGAGGCCTCCTTTAGATCAGCTATGACTGGTACAGTGATCAGAAGGCATGCATGGTTAAAAGAGCAGTCCTTACCAGACCATGTAAAATCAAAGCTCCTAGATGCTCCCATGGATAAACACAATTTGTTTGGCTCTCCTGCACAGCAAGTGCTGAAGAAGGTGGAAGAGAAAGCAAAATCTGTCCAGACAGTCAAGGATTTCTTACAGGTCCAGCCTCCAAGGTTTAGTAGGAACTGGCCTTCCAAGAATTGGTCCTTTCCAGACACCAACAGAGCACAGAGAGGCAGGAATAGGCGCACAAGAGGCAGAGGTCAATCCAGAGGTGCCTACAGGGGACGTCAGTGGCAGCCTAACAACCAGCGAAGTACTACTGCAGACCCAGCCACTACCACTTCCACAGGACAATCACAGTGACTTGGCTTTGAAGCCGCCTACCAGGGAACAACTACAAGCACCCTTAGGCGGAAAGCTAGCCTTATTTTCAGTAAACTGGCATTGCATTACAGGAGACAAATGGATTTTACAGACAATAGACCAAGGTTACAGGTTTCACTTCCATACTCTACCAAGGAAGAGAGGAATGCCAAACCTACCTCCAAATCAAAAGGCAAACGCTCTACAACAAATAGACAACTTAAAAAGGATGAGAGCTATAGAAAAGGTACCTTCTATGGAACAAGGGCAAGGATTTTACTCCAGACTTTTCCTGGTGCCAAGGAAGGAAAATCAATGGAGACCTATTCTAGACCTGTCCGCTCTGAACACATACCTCATTGTCCCAAAATTCAAAATGCTGACTCCTACAGCAGCTTCTTCCCATGCTGGGCAAGGAGTCTTGGCTGGTAACTCTAGATCTCAAGGAGGCATACCTGCACGTCCCCATACGACCAAATTGCAGAAGATACCTCAGATTTCTTGCAGGATCAGAGCATTATCAATTCCCAGCATTGCCTTTTGGCTTCTCTACTGCGCCCAGAGTATTCACGAAATGCCTGGCATCAGTAATTGCTCATTGCAGGCTTCAGGGAATTCAAATTTACCCTTACCTGGACGATTGCCTGTTACAAGCGGACAACAAAAACAAATTAACAAAAGACTTGAAAAGGGTCATTCATCTACTGCAAGCCTTGGGATATACAGTCAATATAAAAAAGTCAAGGCTGTTGCCATCCCAAAGGATAACCTTCTTGGGTGCAGAACTGGACACATCAAATCAAATGGCATCCCTCACAGCAGAAAAACAAAAGCACCTTCCACTCTACTTCATGGCATTAACAACGCAGAACCAGCTTACAGCAAGGAAAATCCTGCAAGCCCTGGGTTACATGGCATCCTGCATAATATTGATCCCACATGCCAGACTGCATATGAGAAAGTTGCAATGGTACCTCAGGAATTTATGGTTTCAGCACAAGCACAGCCTAGAAACCCAAATTCCAATAATTCCATGCCTGAAGCAAGAATTCCGATGGTGGGCTCAGGCCTGTCAATTGAACAAAGGACTGCCCTTCCACAGCCCTCAACCAAGCCAGACTATCACCACAGACGCCTCAGATCTCGGTTGGGGCGCACACATGCTGGACAAGTGCATACAAGGCTTATGGACTCAAGACCAGCTAAACCTCCACATAAACCAAAAAGAGATGCTGGCAGTAAAACTGGCAATTCAAGCATTCAGACCGTTTCTCCAACAGGGGCATTTGCTGATAAGGACGGACAACACCACAGTTATGTGGTATATCAACAAACAGGGAGGCACATATTCATATCCTCTATGCCGGATGGCAATGGATCTCTGGAATGTGGCCCTAAGCCTAAACATACAGCTCAAGGCAATATTTGTGCCAGGAAAAGAAAACATACTAGCAGACATCTTAAGCAGGACTACCACGGATGCCCACGAATGGATGCTGCATCCAGACATCTTCAAATCCATCACAAGGAAATGGGGACTACCAGAAATAGAGTTATTCGCATCCCCACACAATCACCAATTGAAAAGATTCTGCACAAGGACATACCACCCACTTGCTTGGAAGGTGGACTCCCTATCTTTCAGTTGGAAAAACCTGACAGCATATGCATTCCCACCTCTTCCTTTGATGCACAAGGTGCTATTGAAGATCAAAGAAGACCATCCAAGGATCATCCTGATAGCTCCAGACTGGCCGAGACAGCACTGGTACCCACTACTGAGGAGTATGTCTCGGGAGCTCGCATGGCCTCTACCCCTGGTTCCTTTACTGCTGACACAGAACAACTTCAAAACCCTGCATCCGAACCTGAAAACACTGCAGCTAGCTGCTTGGAGCGTGCATAAGACAAAATAACCCAGATTTATCTCAAAGGGTTAAAGACATTATCTTGGAAGCTCGCAGACCCTCAACAAGAAAAACTTACTCAGCGAAATAGAAAAGATTTCTCTTTTGGAGTGCAGCAAAAGGGCAAAATGTAGCACTGGTAAACATAGCTAACATCCTGGAATACTTAGCAGAGCTTTTCCACAATGGCCTGTCTTACTCTTCCATTAAGATTCATGCGTCAGCTATTTCAGCAGAATACAACATGGATCCTCCAGTCTTCTCTCATCCTCTACTCAGGCAGTTTCTGAGAGGAATCAACAATGTAAAGCCACCAAGGAAACCACCACTGCCTACATGGGACTTGAACTTTGTGCTAGAAAAGTTGACACTTCCCCCTTTTGAACCAGCAGCAACAGCAGAATTACAGTACTTATCATGGAAAACTGCTTTCCTGCTTGCAATCACTTCAGCAAGAAGGGTTTCTGAACTACAGGCATTAATGGCAGTGCAACCCTTCCTTATCTTCCATCAGGATAGAGTGTCCATGAGAACTAATCCTACCTTTATGCCAAAGGTGGTCTCCAGGGTATCTTTAAACCAAGCAATCCACCTACCAACATTCTTCCCCAACCCACAGAATGGGAGAAAGACTGCTGCATACCTTGGATGTGCATAGGCAATTGCGCTACTACCTGGACAGAACCAAGAACAATAGAAAAACTGACCAGCTTCTGGTAGCATATGCCACAGGAATGGAAGGAAAAGCAATTTCAAAACAGACAATCTCTAAATGGATAGGAAATTGCATTAGATTTTGTTATTCTTATCATGGAAAGGCAACTCCAGAAAATATCAGACCTCACTCCACAAGGGCTACAGCCACTACTACAGCTTTTTTACGAGGAGTGGCTACAAAAGACATTTTAGAGGCTGCTACCTGGAGCTCCGTGCATACATTTGCCAAGCATTATAATCTACCCTTATACTCCAGATCCCGAGCAGGTTTTGCCACTGCTGTGTTGCAAGGGATCTTAACTACACCATAATCTTGTTAGGGCCTCCTCCCCCAGTTTGGCTATGTATTCTACCCATTTGTTAGGACTGCAGATGCATCCTTGAAGGACATAGTACAGTTTTGTACCTACCATAAATGTAGATGTCCGAGAGGTATGCATCTGCAGTCAGGATTACCCACCCTCCTTCCCCTCTGTGGTACTCCTAGGGTATTTGCCCATCTTGTAGCTAGCTGGGGGAATCTATTATGGTGTATTTGTTTGTATATATGTACATACATGTTTATTTCTATTTGCTCTCTGTTGTTTGGAAACATTTGCATTTATCCAAATTTAGCCTTCCTAGAGGGCATCTGGGGCAAGAAACACTGAGGAAAATGGCGTTGGCTGATGCCTTTATACCCGAAGAACTGCAGCTATGACGTCGGGTGAAGTGCGACATCAGCCGAGGCCAGACCCAGACTTTGGAATCCGGCCGACCGAAGGGCTGCCTGAGGCCAGGACAACCCATTTGTTAGGACTGCAGATGCATACCTCTCGGACATCTACATTTATGGTAGGTACAAAACTGTACTTTTTTCATAGAGATAGTCTCTCTGAGAACTAATCCGTCATTTCTGCCTAAAGTGATCTCTGAAATGTCCATTAATCAAGCCATTGAATTACCAGTTTTCTTTCCCAACCATTCAAACAGAGGAGAGTATTGCCTACATACCCAAGATATACACAGGCAAATCCGTTCGTAAATCTGACCAGTTATTTTTGGCCTTTTCTGGATCTAGATTAGGATTGGCTGTTGCTAAGGTCACATTAGCTAGATGGTTGAAGGACTGTGACACCTTTATTTAGAGACAACGTAATATCTCGTTGCCTACTACCATGAAAGCTCATTCAACAAGGTCGGTGGCAACTTCTGCTGCCTTCCATGCCAGAGCTTCTTTACATGACATCTGTGCAGCTGCAACTTGGGCTACGCCTCATACCTTCATCAGTCATTACAAATTGGATTTGGCCTCCAGGGGAAGAGCATCTTTCAGTTCTATGGTGCTCAGGAATGTCCTTCTATGAGAGCCTCCCAGGAGTAGAGGTAGCTGGGGACTCTGTCCCATATGTAAGGAATGAACGAGGATTAACAATATCAGATAAAGTTGTCTTACCGTAATGTTCCATCTGTAATGTTGATCCTCGTTCAGTCATTACGACCATCCCTCCTTCCCCCTCCTGTGGTTTCTAGTGGATCTCACCATCCAGTTCTCTTAGGTTATTTGACCAGGGGTTGCCTCTACCTTCTTTAACTTGCAAATTCAATCTGAGGTAACAGGGATTGGGGAGTTGTGGTTAAGAGTTTAGCTCGAGAGTTTGAAGCTGACACGAGCTTGGAAAATGGCCGGCTTGGATCCAAGCTCGGAACGGATACCCATACATAATGACTGAACGAGTATCAACAATACCACCAAAACAAGGGACTATCTTTCACACCACCCCCTGTCGCCCAAACCCTAAGACGCATCAGACTATGCATGGGGGGGCTCACCTGGCAGGGAAGTGCACTCGGGGCAAATTGAACCCAAGTCAAATGCACCTGCATATCAATCAAAAAGAAATGTTAGCTTTACAGAATGCTCTGACAGCCTTCAAGGACCACATTCTTCCAGGACAATTAATGGTAAAGATGGACAACACCACTATGTGGTACATAAACAAACGGGAGTACACATTCTTACCCCCTCTGCAGACTAGCCATGGCATTGTGGAACACAGCCTTGACCTACCAAGTGCACCTACAAGCTCAATTCCTGCCAGGAAAATTAAATACACTGGCAGACGGACTAAGCAGAAACCTCATGGACCCACACAAGTGGAAACTGGAACCAAGGATTTTCAACATGTTGAAAAGCAAATGGGGGAGCTCAGTTATAGACCTGTTAGCCTCTTCCCAGAACTACCAGTTGGACAAGTTTTGCACGGACTCCCCACAAACAAGCCTGGAAAGTGGATGCTCTTTCCTTCAGCTGGAAAAACCTATCAGTCTTTGCCCCCCCCCTCTGCTCTCCAAAGTACTACTAAAAATCAAACAGGACAAACCAAGGATGATTTTGATTGCTCCAGACTGGCCGCGCCAACACTGGTACCCCCTCCTGCGTAGTGTCACTGTTATCTCCATGGCACCTGCCTCAGACTCCTTCCCTGCTGTCTCAGCAGGAAAACCAGATTCTGCACCCTCAGCTTCTAACACTGAACCTAGCAGCCTGGCTAATTACTTAATCTCTCCTTTACCATCCCTCAGCAAACCGGTGATGGATATCATTTTAGAGGCAAGGAGGCATAGTACTAGAAAATCTTATGCTGAAAAATGGAAAAGATTCTGTGCCTGGAACCAGTCTCAAGGGATGAGCACAGCAGCGCCCAATTTACCTCAAGATTTTACAATACTTAACTGAGATGCTTCACAAGGGCATGTCTTTTTCCTCCATTAAAATCCACACCTCCGCCTTTTCAGCTCATTATAACACAGAACCTCCCCTCTTCTCTCATATACTGCTCAAGCAGTTCCTCAGAGGGGCCAAAAATTTGAGACCACCCAGAAGAGCTCCAACTTCAGCCTGGGACCTTAACTTTGTCTTGGAGAAACTCACTCTACCTCCTTTCGAGCCAGCTGCTACTGCAGACTTAAAATTTCTTTCTTGGAAAACTACTTTCCTTTTAGCAATCACTTCAGCTAGAAGGACATCTGAATTACAGGCCCTAATGGCAGTGGAGCCTTTCGTCATCTTTCATGCAGACTGGGTGTCCCTCAGAACCAATCCATCCTTCATGCCTAAGGTGTAGTATCCAGTGTGGCTCTTAAATCAGTCCATTCATTTGCCAACCTTCTTTCCCAATCCACAGAATAAAGGGCAATGGATACTGCATTCCTTAGATGTGCACAGACAACTTAGATTCTACTTGGACAGGACTAAACCTCAAAGGAAATCTGAACTGCTGGTGACATTTGCTGCAGGGGCAGAGGGGAAGGTTATTTCAAAGCAAACCATTTTTAAACGGATAAGCCGTTGCATTAATTTCTGCTATAAGCACCATGGAAAACCTATACCCCAGGGGATCAGACCTCACTCCACCAGGGCTGCACCTACCTCTGCAGCTTTTCTCAGAGGCGTCCCTACCAGGGACATCCTAGAAGCTGCTACCTGGAGTTCTGTACATACTTACACCAAGCATCATCATTTGCCAATTTTCTCTAAATCCAGAGCTGTCTTTGCCACTGCAGTCTTGCAGGGCCTTATAGCGGGCCCTAATGCTGTCTAAATTCCTCCTCCCAGCCACAGCTTTGGGAATCTACCCAAATGTAATGACTGCAACAGTGAAACATGAAGAACATAGTACAGTTGTGTACACGATGTTCGAGTGTATTCACTGCTGAAGTCCTGGTTATCCTCTCTCCAGTCCCCCTAACTTCTTTTGGCTGTACCTCTGCTTTCCTTTACTATGCTTAAAAGCCTTTTTGGTGTATTTGCTTTTTTGTTGGCGGTATATCTTTGTGCTTTTATATTTAATTGCTTCCCTTTAGGGGGGCACCTGACAATCTGGGGCAAGAAAAACTGATGTAATGGCGTCTGCTGCATTTTTTATACACCTGATGTCATGGAAGAAGGGACAGCAACCAAAGCAGGACCCAAGACTTTGTTAATCAGGCCGACTGAGGGCTACCTGCGAGCAGATAACCCAAATGTAATGACTGCAACAGTGAATACACTCTAACATCTACATTTATGGTAAGTGTACACAACTCTACTTTCCTGACTCACAAGTTCCATTTTAGAAATCCTACTGCGGATCCTGATACCATTTCACAGGGACCAAAGGGCATTAAGGCTACTACTGCCAAAAATCCTGCCCCCTCTGATAGAGATTCCAGGGCGCTGGATAGATGGGGTAAGAAGGTATACACTTCTGCAACCTTGGGCATTAGGGCCTTAAACTGCCAGTTATCAGCAGCATATTACTGGATTGCTTAAACAGAAATTGATGTTGATTTGTGATTGTGTTGAAAATAAAGATTTGTAGGATTTAATGCATTCTGCTGAGCAAGTTGGAAAACATACTTTGCAATGTGGTTTTGATTCACTAGAGGCATATTGCAGGGCTGCTGTCACTGGGTCTGTACTTAGAAGGCATGCTTGGATTATGGAACAATCTTTGCCAGATCATGTTAAAGCTAAATTGCTGGATGCTCCCTTAAACCAAGGCCGCCTGTTTGGCAACAAACCAAAAGAAGTACTTAAAAAGATGGAGGAAAAAGGTAAATCTATGCATACTGTTAAAGATTTCCTGCAAGTACAGCCTCCCAGATTTAGTAGGCATTGGCCCTCCAGAAATTGGTCCTTTCCTGCCTCTTCTAGGCCTTCAGTCCAAATCCAGAACCAGCAGAACACCCAGGCTTCAGTCCCAAGGTACTCACAGGGCTAAGCAGTGGGGGGCTCCCACTTCAAAAGCAAGGTGTGGTAAGACTCCCCCCTATGGTAAACTGTCTCAATGACTTTACTTTAAATCTTCCAAGCCCTGCACAACTGACTGTCCCCTTAGGGGGAAAGATTGCCCAGCAGGCAAAAAATTGAGAACTCATTACCCAGGACAGATAAGTTTTAAATGTAGTTTCCCAAGGATACAGATTCCAATTTCACTCCTTACCAACCCCAAACGGTTGGCCAGACCTGCCCCCAAATCAATGGGCGGAGGCTCAAAAGCAAATTCTTTCTCTCGTGCTTCAGAGCTATTCAACCTGTTCCAGAAGAGGAATGGGGACAAGGTTTCTACTCGAGACTTTTCTTAGTGCCCAGAAAAGATGACAACTGGCCATCCTGTACTGGACCTCTCTATCCTAAACACTTTTGGTGATTCCAAAATTCAAGATGCTAACTTTTCACCAACTGCTTCCTTTGCTAGGCAAAGATGCTTGGCAACACTGGATTTAAAGGAAGCTTACCTGTACATCCCAATAAGGAAATCCTGCAGAAAATACTTGCGCTTCAAAGCAGACTACAGGCACTATCAGTGCTCTGCATTGCCCTTTGTGAATACCCTGGGCGCAGCAGATAAGCCAAAGTGCCTAACTCCAGTCATTGCATTTTGCAGACAAAAAAATATCCAAATATATCCATACCTGGACGATTGTCTAATTCAGGCAGAAAACCAGGACATACTACTAAATCATCTGGCATTTGTACAGAAATTGCTAACTTCCCAGGGGTACACTATAAACGAAAATAAATCTCATCTTGTACCCTGCCAACAAGTTGTATTACTGGGAGTAAGCTTGAACACAACTTCCCAGATGGCTTTTCTCACGCCAGAAAAACAAGTTCATTTGATATCCTACTTCAAAGTACTGGCCACAAAGACCCAGCTATCTGCAAGAAAGATACTGCAAGCCCTGGAGCTCATGGCCTCCTGCATTCTACTAATTCCATATGCAAGACTGCATATGAGGAAACTACAGTGGTATCTAAAAAGACTATGGTGTCAACATTCTCAGGATCTAGAAGCAATGATTCCTATCATTCCTTGTCTACAGATAGTTCTTTTGGTGGGCAGATGCGTGTCACCAAAATAAGGGGCTGCCATTGACTTTTACCCCCTGTTGCCCAAACCCCAACAGACTCATCAGACTATGCATGGGGGACCCGCTTGGCAATCAAGTGCATTCAGGGCAATGGAACCCTAGTCAAATGCACCTGCACATCAGTCAAAGTAATGTTAGCTGTACAGAATGCTCTGACAGCCTTCAAGGACCACATCCTTCCAGGACAATTAATGGTAAAGACGGACAACACCACTGTTGTGGTACATAAGCAGGGGGGAACCCACTCATACCCTCTCTGCAGACTAGCCATGGCTCTGTGGAACACAGCCTTGAGCTACCAAGTGCACCTACAGGCTCAATTCCTGCCAGGAAAGCTAAACACACTGGCAGATGGCCTAGGCAGAAATCTCATGGACCCACGAGTGGAAACTGGAACCTGAGATTCAACATGTTGGGAAACAAATGGGGGAGCCCAGATATAGAGCTGTTTGCCTCTCCCCAGAACTACCAATTGAAAAAGTTCTGCACAAGGACTCCCCACAAACAAACTTGGAAAGTGGATGCCTTTCCCCCTCTGCTTCTCCTCTCCAAGGTACTACTAAAAATCAAACAGGACAAACCAAGAACGATACTGATTGCACCAGACTGGCCATGCCAACACTGGTACCCCCTTTTGCGCAGTGTCACTGCTGGCACCATGGCATCTGCCTCAAACCCCTGTCCTGCTGTCACAGCAGGAGGGCCAGATTCTGCACCCATACCTTCAAACCCTGAATCTGGCAGCGTGGCTAATTTACCTGATCTCTCAGTTACCTCTCCTCAGTAAGCAAGTGTTGGATGTCATTCTGGAGGCAAGGAGGCCTAGTACTAGAAAATCCTATGCTGAAAAATGGAAAAGATTCTGCTGCTGGAACCAAACTCAGGGGATGGGCACAGCAGTGCCCAATTTACCTCAGATTATTCAATATTTAACTTAGATGCTGCACAAGGGCATTTCCTTTTCCTCCAAAATTCATGCCTCAACCATTTCAGCTCATTACAACACAGACCCGTCCCTCTTCTCTCATCCACTGCTGAAGCAGTTCCTCAGAGGGGGCCAAAAAATTAAGGCCACCCAGGAGAGCCCCTACTCCACCCTGGGACCTCAACTTTGTATTTGAAAAGCTCACTCTACCTCCTTTTGAGCCAGCTGCAAATGCAGAGTTGAAATTCCTTTCTTGGAAAACAGCCTTCCTTTTAGCCATCACTTCAGCGAGAAGAGTGTCTGAATTACAGGCCCTCATGGCAGTGGAGCCTTTCATCATTTTCATGTGGATAGGGTGTCCCTCAGGACCAATCCCTCCATGCCCAATGTGGTATCCAGCATGGCCCTTAATCAGTCCATTCATTTACCAACCTTCATTTCTAATCCACAGAATAAAGGGGAGCAAATTCTGCACTTCTTAGATGTGCACAGACAACTTAGGTTTTATTTGGACAGGACAAAACCTCTCAAGAAATCTCAACAACTGCTGGTTGCATTTACTGCAGGGACAGAGGGGGGATGCCATTTCAAAGCAAACCATTTCTAAATGGATTGGTCATTGCATTCATTTCTGCTATAAGCACCATGGAAAGCCTACCCACAGGGGATTAGACCACATTCAACCAGAGCTGCATCTACCTCTACAGCTTTTCTCAGAGGTGTCCCTACTGGGGACATCCCAGAAGCTGCTACCTGGAGTTCTGTACATACCTTCACCAAGCATTACCATTTGCCAGCTCTGGCTTTGCCACTGCAGTCTTGCAGGGCCTTATAGCTGATCCTAATGCTATCTAATTTCCTCCTCCCATCCTTAGCTTTGGGAATCTACCCAAATGTGATGACTGCAACAGTGAAACACGAAGAAAGTAGCACAGTTGTGTACACTTACCATAAATGTAGATGTTCGAGTGTATTCAATTTGCAGTCCTAGTTACCCTCCTTCCAACCCCGTGACTTCTATTGGCTATAGCTGTATTCTTGCTTACTGTGTTTAAAGCTTTTTGGTGTATTTCCTTTTGTGTTGTAGGTGTAATCTTATTTGTTTATATATATATATATGTGTGTGTGTGTATATATTTTATATATATATATATATATATATCTATCAATATGGGTCTATTTCATTTGCCCTAACTTCCAGTTGACTTGACACTTCATTTGACTGACAAGTATTATTGGCAGTCTCCAGAGCACTGCCTGGCAAGTAAATGGAATATATCTCCTTCCCCACTGTAGTACGACCCTGGAGTTAGAATATATAATTGGGGGGGTGAAGCCCCTCACTTAATTTCATATTATATTGTGTGGTTTTGCTTTAATATTGCTTAGTAGAACAAAAGTAAGTGGGGGGCTTTGCCCCCACCCCCCAACTATATATTCTAATTCCAGGGTTGCACTACGGTGGGGAAGGGGACATATTCCATTTACTTGCCTTACAGTGCTCTTGAAACTACCAGTAATACTTGTCAGTCAAATGAAGTGTCAGTCATTTGGTCTCAGTCAATTGGAAGTTGGGGCAAATGAAGTAGACCCATATATATATATATATATATATATATATATATATGTGTGTGTGTGTATATATATATCTATATATATGTGTGTGTGTGTATGTATGTGTGTGTATACATATATATATATATATATATATATATATATATATATATATATATATATATATATATATATATATATATATGCGTGTGTGTGTGTGTGAGTATGTATGTATATATCCCACTGGGGATGCACAAGGCAGTGCATTACTTTGTGCCGTTCCCAAGCCCGGATAAATGGGGAGGGTTGCGTCAGGAAGGGCATCTGGCGTAAAATCTCTGCCAAAAATTACTGATGCGGAGAACTTTTCATAATTACCTACCAGATCAGTCGAGGCCCGGGTTAACAATGACCGCCACCAGTACTGTTAGCCAACAGGGTGCTGGCAGAAATTGGGCTACTGTTGGCCGAAGAAGAGGAGGGGGGGGAGGCATGCCCATAGGCAGGAAGAGAGGAGGAAGGTTAGGAGTGTAGTACTGAGGGTAGGAACTTTGAATGTTGGCAGTATGTCTGGTATAGGGAGAGAGCTAGCTGATATAATGGAGAGAAGGAAGGTTGATATATTGTGCATGCAAGAGACCAGATGGAAGGGAAGTAAGGTCAAGTGTATAGGAGGCGGGTTCAAATTGTTCTATCATGGTGTGGATGGCAGAAGAAATGGGGTAGGGTTTATCCTAACGGAACAGTATGCCAAGAGTGTTTGGAGGTGAAGAGTGTCTGATAGTGATGTTTATGAGTCTTAAAATTGATGGTGTAATGATGAATGTTTTTAGTGCATTGCTCCACAAGTTGGTGTGCGATGGATGAGAGAGAAAAATTTTGGAGTGAGTTGGATGAAGTGGTGGTGAGTGTACCCAAGGGTGAGAGACTAGTGATTGGAGCGGACTTCAATGGCCATGGTGAAGTGAACAGAGGGGATGAGGAAGTGATGGGTAGGTATGGTGTAAAGTAGAGGAATGCAGAAGGTCAGATGATTGTGGATTTTGTGAAAAGGATTGACATGGCTGTGGTGAATACGTATTTTAAGGGGGAGGAGCATAGGGTGACGTACAAGAGTGGAGGAAGATACACACAGGTGGATTATATCCTGTATAGGAGGGCCAGTCTGAAGGAGATTGGAGACTGTAAAGTGGTGACTGGGGAAAGTGTAGTTAAGCAGCATAGAATGGTGGTCTGCAAGAGGATGATGTTGGTGATCAAGAAGCGGAGGAGGAGTGTGAAAGCAGTGCCAAGGATTAAATGGTGGAAGTTAAAAAATGGTGATTGTGAGGTGGAGTTCAGAGAAGAGTTAAGACAGGCACTGAGAGGCAATGAAGAGTTACCGAATAGCTGGGTTAACTACAGCAGAGCTAGTAAGGGAGACTGCTAGGAAGGTGCTTCGGTGTGACATCTGGACAGAGGAAGGAGGACAAGGAGACATGGTGGTGGAATGAGGAAGTACAGGAGAGTATACAGAGGAAGAGGCTGGTGAAGAAGTGGGCTTGTCAAAGAAATGAAGAAAGACATGAGTATAAGGAGAAGAGATGGCGAAGGCTAAGGATAAGGCATATAGAGAGTTGTATGAGAGATTGGTCACTAAAGAGGGAGAAAAGGATCTGTACCGATTGGCTAGATAGAGGGACAGAGCTGGGAAAGATGTGCAGCAGGTAAGGGTGATAAAGGACAGTGAGGGAAACGTACTCAAAAGTGAGTGTGTGTTGAGTAGATGTAAAGAGTACTTTGAAGGGCTGATGAATGAAGAGAATGAGAGCGAGAGAAGGTTGGATGATGTGGGGATAGTGAATCAGGAAGTGAAGCAGATTAGCAAGGAGGAAGTAAGGACAGCTATGAAGAAGATGAAGAATGGAAAGGCTGTTGGCCCAGATGACATACCAGTGAAAGCATGGAGGTGCTTAGGAGAAATGGCAGAGGAATTTTTAACCAAATTGTTTAATGAAATTTTGGAAAGTCAGAGGATGCCTGAGGATTGGAGAAAGTGTTTTGGTACTTATCTTTAAGAATAAGGGTGATGTGCAGAGCTGCAGTAACTACAGAGGGATAAAATTGAGCAGTCACAGCTTGAAGTTATGGGAAAGAGTAGTGGAAGCTAGGTTAAAAAGGGAGGTGATGATTAGTGATCAGCAGAATGGTTTCATGCCAGGAAAGAGCACTACAGATGCAGTATTTGCTCTGAGAGTGGTGTTGGAGAAATACAGAGAAGGTCAGAAGGAGTTGCATTGTGTCTTTGTGGACTTAGAAAAAGCATACGACAGGGTGCCTAGAGAGGAGTTGTGGTATTGTATGAGGAAGTAGGGAGTGGCAGAGAAGTATGTAAGAGTAGTACAGGATATGTACAAGGGTAGTGTGACATTGGTGACGACTGCGGTGGGAGTGACAGATACATTTAAGGTGGAGGTGGGATTACATCAAGGATCAGCTCTGAGCCCTTTCTTATTTGCAGTGGTAATGGACAGGTTGACGGATAAGATTGGACAGGAGGCCCCGTGGACTATGATGTTTATAGATGACATTGTCATATGTAGCGAGAGTAGGGACCTGGTTGAGGAGACCCTGGAGAGGTGGAGATGTGCTTTAGAGAGGAGAGAAACGAAGGTCAGCAGGGCTAAAACAGAATGTATGTGTAAATGAGAGGGAGGGTAGAGGGAATGGTGAAGTTGCAGGGAGTAGAGTTGGTAAAGGTGGATGAGTTTAAGTACTTGGGATCAACAGTTCAGAGTATTGGTGAGTGTGGGAGAGAGGTGAAGAAGAGAGTACAGGCAGGGTGGAATGGGTGGAGAAGTGTCAAG